>NW_027364822.1:0-170712 GCF_046119375.1 Phyllobates terribilis
TTTTCCTGCTAATCCTAGCATGATAAAGAAGATTCAGAGTGAGATGCCAGCTCCTTTCATTCAGTCAGTAGCTTCAAACATTTCTGGTATATGAAAAACGTTTTTCAGTGGCAAAAATCAATGAATATTGTAAATGCACAAACAGTAATATCTCCACATTGCAAGGTGCAATTCTGAAATTTTTTGCTTTTTCCTGCTAATCCTAGCATGATAAAGAAGATTCAAAGAGAGTGAGATGCCAGCTCCTTTCAATCAGTCAGTAGCTTCAAACATTTCTGGTATATGAAAAACATGTTTTTCAATGGCAAAAATCAATGAATATTGTAAATGCACAAACAGTAATATCTCCACATTGCACGGTGCAATTCTGAAATTTTTAGCTTTTTCCTGTTAATCCTAGCATGATAAAGAAGATTCAAAGAGAGTGAGATGCCAGCTCCTTTCATTCAGTCAGTAGCTTCAAACATTTCTGGACGTTTTTCAATGGCAAAAATCAATGAATATTGTAAATGCACAAACAGTAATATCTCCACATTGCAAGGTGCAATTCTGAAATTTTTTGCTTTTTCCTGTTAATCCTAGCATGATAAAGAAGATTCAAAGAGAGTGATATGCCAGCTCCTTTCATTCAGTCAGTAGCTTCAAACATTTCTGGTATATGAAAAACATGTTTTTCAATGGCAAAAATCAATGAATATTGTAAATGCACAAACAGTAATATCTCCACATTGCAAGGTGCAATTCTGAAATTTTTTGCTTTTTCCTGTTAATCCTAGCATGATAAAGAAGATTCAAAGAGAGTGAGATGCCAGCTCCTTTCATTCAGTCAGTAGCTTCAAACATTTCTGGTATATGAAAAACATGTTTTTCAATGGCAAAAATCAATGAATATTGTAAATGCACAAACAGTAATATCTCCACATTGCAAGGTGCAATTCTGAAATTTTTTGCTTTTTCCTGCTAATCCTAGCATGATAAAGAAGATTCAAAGAGAGTGAGATGCCAGCTCCTTTCAATCAGTCAGTAGCTTCAAACATTTCTGGTATATGAAAAACATGTTTTTCAATGGCAAAAATCAATGAATATTGTAAATGCACAAACAGTAATATCTCCACATTGCACGGTGCAATTCTGAAATTTTTAGCTTTTTCCTGTTAATCCTAGCATGATAAAGAAGATTCAAAGAGAGTGAGATGCCAGCTCCTTTCATTCAGTCAGTAGCTTCAAACATTTCTGGTATATGAAAAACATGTTTTTCAATGGCAAAAATCAATGAATATTGTAAATGCACAAACAGTAATATCTCCACATTGCAAGGTGCAATTCTGAAATTTTTTGCTTTTTCCTGCTAATCCTAGCATGATAAAGAAGATTCAAAGAGAGTGAGATGCCAGCTCCTTTCATTCAGTCAGTAGCTTCAAACATTTCTGGTATATGAAAAACATGTTTTTCAATGGCAAAAATCAATGAATATTGTAAATGCACAAACAGTAATATCTCCACATTGCACGGTGCAATTCTGAAATTTTTAGCTTTTTCCTGTTAATCCTAGCATGATAAAGAAGATTCAAAGAGAGTGAGATGCCAGCTCCTTTCATTCAGTCAGTAGCTTCAAACATTTCTGGTATATGAAAAACATGTTTTTCAATGGCAAAAATCAATGAATATTGTAAATGCACAAACAGTAATATCTCCACATTGCAAGGTGCAATTCTGAAATTTTTTGCTTTTTCCTGTTAATCCTAGCATGATAAAGAAGATTCAAAGAGAGTGAGATGCCAGCTCCTTTCATTCAGTCAGTAGCTTCAAACATTTCTGGTATATGAAAAACATGTTTTTCAATGGCAAAAATCAATGAATATTGTAAATGCACAAACAGTAATATCTCCACATTGCAAGGTGCAATTCTGAAATTTTTTGCTTTTTCCTGTTAATCCTAGCATGATAAAGAAGATTCAAAGAAAGTGAGATGCCAGCTCCTTTCATTCAGTCAGTAGCTTCAAACATTTCTGGTATATGAAAAACATGTTTTTCAATGGCAAAAATCAATGAATATTGTAAATGCACAAACAGTAATATCTCCACATTGCAAGGTGCAATTCTGAAATTTTTTGCTTTTTCCTGCTAATCCTAGCATGATAAAGAAGATTCAAAGAGAGTGAGATGCCAGCTCCTTTCAATCAGTCAGTAGCTTCAAACATTTCTGGTATATGAAAAACATGTTTTTCAACGGCAAAAATCAATGAATATTGTAAATGCACAAACAGTAATATCTCCACATTGCACGGTGCAATTCTGAAATTTTTAGCTTTTTCCTGTTAATCCTAGCATGATAAAGAAGATTCAAAGAGAGTGAGATGCCAGCTCCTTTCATTCAGTCAGTAGCTTCAAACATTTCTGGTATATGAAAAACATGTTTTTCAATGGCAAAAATCAATGAATATTGTAAATGCACAAACAGTAATATCTCCACATTGCAAGGTGCAATTCTGAAATTGTTTGCTTTTTCCTGCTAATCCTAGCATGATAAAGATTCAGAGTGAGATGCCAGCTCCTTTCATTCAGTCAGTAGCTTCAAACATTTCTGGTATATGAAAAACGTTTTTCAGTGGCAAAAATCAATGAATATTGTAAATGCACAAACAGTAATATCTCCACATTGCAAGGTGCAATTCTGAAATTTTTTGCTTTTTCCTGCTAATCCTAGCATGATAAAGAAGATTCAAAGAGAGTGAGATGCCAGCTCCTTTCAATCAGTCAGTAGCTTCAAACATTTCTGGTATATGAAAAACATGTTTTTCAATGGCAAAAATCAATGAATATTGTAAATGCACAAACAGTAATATCTCCACATTGCACGGTGCAATTCTGAAATTGTTTGCTTTTTCCTGCTAATCCTAGCATGATAAAGAAGATTCAGAGTGAGATGCCAGCTCCTTTCATTCAGTCAGTAGCTTCAAACATTTCTGGTATATGAAAAACGTTTTTCAGTGGCAAAAATCAATGAATATTGTAAATGCACAAACAGTAATATCTCCACATTGCAAGGTGCAATTCTGAAATTTTTTGCTTTTTCCTGCTAATCCTAGCATGATAAAGAAGATTCAAAGAGAGTGAGATGCCAGCTCCTTTCAATCAGTCAGTAGCTTCAAACATTTCTGGTATATGAAAAACATGTTTTTCAATGGCAAAAATCAATGAATATTGTAAATGCACAAACAGTAATATCTCCACATTGCACGGTGCAATTCTGAAATTTTTAGCTTTTTCCTGTTAATCCTAGCATGATAAAGAAGATTCAAAGAGAGTGAGATGCCAGCTCCTTTCATTCAGTCAGTAGCTTCAAACATTTCTGGACGTTTTTCAATGGCAAAAATCAATGAATATTGTAAATGCACAAACAGTAATATCTCCACATTGCAAGGTGCAATTCTGAAATTTTTTGCTTTTTCCTGTTAATCCTAGCATGATAAAGAAGATTCAAAGAGAGTGATATGCCAGCTCCTTTCATTCAGTCAGTAGCTTCAAACATTTCTGGTATTTGAAAAACATGTTTTTCAATGGCAAAAATCAATGAATATTGTAAATGCACAAACAGTAATATCTCCACATTGCAAGGTGCAATTCTGAAATTTTTTGCTTTTTCCTGTTAATCCTAGCATGATAAAGAAGATTCAAAGAGAGTGAGATGCCAGCTCCTTTCATTCAGTCAGTAGCTTCAAACATTTCTGGTATATGAAAAACATGTTTTTCAATGGCAAAAATCAATGAATATTGTAAATGCACAAACAGTAATATCTCCACATTGCAAGGTGCAATTCTGAAATTTTTTGCTTTTTCCTGCTAATCCTAGCATGATAAAGAAGATTCAAAGAGAGTGAGATGCCAGCTCCTTTCAATCAGTCAGTAGCTTCAAACATTTCTGGTATATGAAAAACATGTTTTTCAATGGCAAAAATCAATGAATATTGTAAATGCACAAACAGTAATATCTCCACATTGCACGGTGCAATTCTGAAATTTTTAGCTTTTTCCTGTTAATCCTAGCATGATAAAGAAGATTCAAAGAGAGTGAGATGCCAGCTCCTTTCATTCAGTCAGTAGCTTCAAACATTTCTGGTATATGAAAAACATGTTTTTCAATGGCAAAAATCAATGAATATTGTAAATGCACAAACAGTAATATCTCCACATTGCAAGGTGCAATTCTGAAATTTTTTGCTTTTTCCTGCTAATCCTAGCATGATAAAGAAGATTCAAAGAGAGTGAGATGCCAGCTCCTTTCATTCAGTCAGTAGCTTCAAACATTTCTGGTATATGAAAAACATGTTTTTCAATGGCAAAAATCAATGAATATTGTAAATGCACAAACAGTAATATCTCCACATTGCACGGTGCAATTCTGAAATTTTTAGCTTTTTCCTGTTAATCCTAGCATGATAAAGAAGATTCAAAGAGAGTGAGATGCCAGCTCCTTTCATTCAGTCAGTAGCTTCAAACATTTCTGGTATATGAAAAACATGTTTTTCAATGGCAAAAATCAATGAAT
Organism: Phyllobates terribilis; assembly: GCF_046119375.1. Classification (NCBI taxonomy): domain Eukaryota; kingdom Metazoa; phylum Chordata; class Amphibia; order Anura; family Dendrobatidae; genus Phyllobates; species Phyllobates terribilis. The sequence goes on from NW_027364822.1 coordinate 4,550, forward strand.
ATTGTAAATGCACAAACAGTAATATCTCCACATTGCAAGGTGCAATTCTGAAATTTTTTGCTTTTTCCTGTTAATCCTAGCATGATAAAGAAGATTCAAAGAGAGTGAGATGCCAGCTCCTTTCATTCAGTCAGTAGCTTCAAACATTTCTGGTATATGAAAAACATGTTTTTCAATGGCAAAAATCAATGAATATTGTAAATGCACAAACAGTAATATCTCCACATTGCAAGGTGCAATTCTGAAATTTTTTGCTTTTTCCTGTTAATCCTAGCATGATAAAGATTCAAAGAGAGTGAGATGCCAGCTCCTTTCATTCAGTCAGTAGCTTCAAACATTTCTGGTATATGAAAAACATGTTTTTCAATGGCAAAAATCAATGAATATTGTAAATGCACAAACAGTAATATCTCCACATTGCAAGGTGCAATTCTGAAATTTTTTGCTTTTTCCTGCTAATCCTAGCATGATAAAGAAGATTCAAAGAGAGTGAGATGCCAGCTCCTTTCAATCAGTCAGTAGCTTCAAACATTTCTGGTATATGAAAAACATGTTTTTCAACGGCAAAAATCAATGAATATTGTAAATGCACAAACAGTAATATCTCCACATTGCACGGTGCAATTCTGAAATTTTTAGCTTTTTCCTGTTAATCCTAGCATGATAAAGAAGATTCAAAGAGAGTGAGATGCCAGCTCCTTTCATTCAGTCAGTAGCTTCAAACATTTCTGGTATATGAAAAACATGTTTTTCAATGGCAAAAATCAATGAATATTGTAAATGCACAAACAGTAATATCTCCACATTGCAAGGTGCAATTCTGAAATTGTTTGCTTTTTCCTGCTAATCCTAGCATGATAAAGATTCAGAGTGAGATGCCAGCTCCTTTCATTCAGTCAGTAGCTTCAAACATTTCTGGTATATGAAAAACGTTTTTCAGTGGCAAAAATCAATGAATATTGTAAATGCACAAACAGTAATATCTCCACATTGCAAGGTGCAATTCTGAAATTTTTTGCTTTTTCCTGCTAATCCTAGCATGATAAAGAAGATTCAAAGAGAGTGAGATGCCAGCTCCTTTCAATCAGTCAGTAGCTTCAAACATTTCTGGTATATGAAAAACATGTTTTTCAATGGCAAAAATCAATGAATATTGTAAATGCACAAACAGTAATATCTCCACATTGCACGGTGCAATTCTGAAATTTTTTGCTTTTTCCTGCTAATCCTAGCATGATAAAGAAGATTCAAAGAGAGTGAGATGCCAGCTCCTTTCATTCAGTCAGTAGCTTCAAACATTTCTGGACGTTTTTCAATGGCAAAAATCAATGAATATTGTAAATGCACAAACAGTAATATCTCCACATTGCAAGGTGCAATTCTGAAATTTTTTGCTTTTTCCTGTTAATCCTAGCATGATAAAGAAGATTCAGAGTGAGATGCCAGCTCCTTTCATTCAGTCAGTAGCTTCAAACATTTCTGGTATATGAAAAACATGTTTTTCAATGGCAAAAATCAATGAATATTGTAAATGCACAAACAGTAATATCTCCACATTGCACGGTGCAATTCTGAAATTTTTAGCTTTTTCCTGTTAATCCTAGCATGATAAAGAAGATTCAAAGAGAGTGAGATGCCAGCTCCTTTCATTCAGTCAGTAGCTTCAAACATTTCTGGTATATGAAAAACATGTTTTTCAATGGCAAAAATCAATGAATATTGTAAATGCACAAACAGTAATATCTCCACATTGCAAGGTGCAATTCTGAAATTGTTTGCTTTTTCCTGCTAATCCTAGCATGATAAAGAAGATTCAGAGTGAGATGCCAGCTCCTTTCATTCAGTCAGTAGCTTCAAACATTTCTGGTATATGAAAAACATGTTTTTCAATGGCAAAAATCAATGAATATTGTAAATGCACAAACAGTAATATCTCCACATTGCAAGGTGCAATTCTGAAATTTTTTGCTTTTTCCTGCTAATCCTAGCATGATAAAGAAGATTCAAAGAGAGTGAGATGCCAGCTCCTTTCATTCAGTCAGTAGCTTCAAACATTTCTGGTATATGAAAAACATGTTTTTCAATGGCAAAAATCAATGAATATTGTAAATGCACAAACAGTAATATCTCCACATTGCACGGTGTAATTCTGAAATTTTTAGCTTTTTCCTGTTAATCCTAGCATGATAAAGAAGATTCAAAGAGAGTGAGATGCCAGCTCCTTTCATTCAGTCAGTAGCTTCAAACATTTCTGGTATATGAAAAACATGTTTTTCAACGGCAAAAATCAATGAATATTGTAAATGCACAAACAGTAATATCTCCACATTGCACGGTGCAATTCTGAAATTTTTAGCTTTTTCCTGTTAATCCTAGCATGATAAAGAAGATTCAAAGAGAGTGAGATGCCAGCTCCTTTCATTCAGTCAGTAGCTTCAAACATTTCTGGTATATGAAAAACATGTTTTTCAATGGCAAAAATCAATGAATATTGTAAATGCACAAACAGTAATATCTCCACATTGCAAGGTGCAATTCTGAAATTGTTTGCTTTTTCCTGCTAATCCTAGCATGATAAAGATTCAGAGTGAGATGCCAGCTCCTTTCATTCAGTCAGTAGCTTCAAACATTTCTGGTATATGAAAAACGTTTTTCAGTGGCAAAAATCAATGAATATTGTAAATGCACAAACAGTAATATCTCCACATTGCAAGGTGCAATTCTGAAATTTTTTGCTTTTTCCTGCTAATCCTAGCATGATAAAGAAGATTCAAAGAGAGTGAGATGCCAGCTCCTTTCAATCAGTCAGTAGCTTCAAACATTTCTGGTATATGAAAAACATGTTTTTCAATGGCAAAAATCAATGAATATTGTAAATGCACAAACAGTAATATCTCCACATTGCACGGTGCAATTCTGAAATTTTTTGCTTTTTCCTGCTAATCCTAGCATGATAAAGAAGATTCAAAGAGAGTGAGATGCCAGCTCCTTTCATTCAGTCAGTAGCTTCAAACATTTCTGGACGTTTTTCAATGGCAAAAATCAATGAATATTGTAAATGCACAAACAGTAATATCTCCACATTGCAAGGTGCAATTCTGAAATTTTTTGCTTTTTCCTGTTAATCCTAGCATGATAAAGAAGATTCAAAGAGAGTGAGATGCCAGCTCCTTTCATTCAGTCAGTAGCTTCAAACATTTCTGGTATATGAAAAACATGTTTTTCAATGGCAAAAATCAATGAATATTGTAAATGCACAAACAGTAATATCTCCACATTGCAAGGTGCAATTCTGAAATTTTTTGCTTTATCCTGCTAATCCTAGCATGATAAAGAAGATTCAAAGAGAGTGAGATGCCAGCTCCTTTCATTCATTCAGTAGCTTCAAACATTTCTGGTATATGAAAAACATGTTTTTCAATGGCAAAAATCAATGAATATTGTAAATGCACAAACAGTAATATCTCCACATTGCACGGTGCAATTCTGAAATTTTTAGCTTTTTCCTGTTAATCCTAGCATGATAAAGAAGATTCAAAGAGAGTGAGATGCCAGCTCCTTTCATTCAGTCAGTAGCTTCAAACATTTCTGGTATATGAAAAACATGTTTTTCAATGGCAAAAATCAATGAATATTGTAAATGCAGAAACAGTAATATCTCCACATTGCAAGGTGCAATTCTGAAATTGTTTGCTTTTTCCTGCTAATCCTAGCATGATAAAGAAGATTCAGAGTGAGATGCCAGCTCCTTTCATTCAGTCAGTAGCTTCAAACATTTCTGGTATATGAAAAACATGTTTTTCAATGGCAAAAATCAATGAATATTGTAAATGCACAAACAGTAATATCTCCACATTGCAAGGTGCAATTCTGAAATTTTTTGCTTTTTCCTGCTAATCCTAGCATGATAAAGAAGATTCAAAGAGAGTGAGATGCCAGCTCCTTTCATTCAGTCAGTAGCTTCAAACATTTCTGGACGTTTTTCAATGGCAAAAATCAATGAATATTGTAAATGCACAAACAGTAATATCTCCACATTGCAAGGTGCAATTCTGAAATTTTTTGCTTTTTCCTGCTAATCCTAGCATGATAAAGAAGATTCAAAGAGAGTGAGATGCCAGCTCCTTTCATTCAGTCAGTAGCTTCAAACATTTCTGGTATATGAAAAACATGTTTTTCAATGGCAAAAATCAATGAATATTGTAAATGCACAAACAGTAATATCTCCACATTGCACGGTGCAATTCTGAAATTTTTAGCTTTTTCCTGTTAATCCTAGCATGATAAAGAAGATTCAAAGAGAGTGAGATGCCAGCTCCTTTCATTCAGTCAGTAGCTTCAAACATTTCTGGTATATGAAAAACATGTTTTTCAATGGCAAAAATCAATGAATATTGTAAATGCACAAACAGTAATATCTCCACATTGCACGGTGCAATTCTGAAATTTTTAGCTTTTTCCTGTTAATCCTAGCATGATAAAGAAGATTCAAAGAGAGTGAGATGCCAGCTCCTTTCATTCAGTCAGTAGCTTCAAACATTTCTGGTATATGAAAAACATGTTTTTCAATGGCAAAAATCAATGAATATTGTAAATGCACAAACAGTAATATCTCCACATTGCAAGGTGCAATTCTGAAATTTTTTGCTTTTTCCTGCTAATCCTAGCATGATAAAGAAGATTCAAAGAGAGTGAGATGCCAGCTCCTTGCATTCAGTCAGTAGCTTCAAACATTTCTGGTATATGAAAAACATGTTTTTCAATGGCAAAAATCAATGAATATTGTAAATGCACAAACAGTAATATCTCCACATTGCACGGTGCAATTCTGAAATTTTTAGCTTTTTCCTGTTAATCCTAGCATGATAAAGAAGATTCAAAGAGAGTGAGATGCCAGCTCCTTTCATTCAGTCAGTAGCTTCAAACATTTCTGGACGTTTTTCAATGGCAAAAATCAATGAATATTTTAAATGCACAAACAGTAATATCTCCACATTGCAAGGTGCAATTCTGAAATTTTTTGCTTTTTCCTGCTAATCCTAGCATGATAAAGAAGATTCAAAGAGAGTGAGATGCCAGCTCCTTTCATTCAGTCAGTAGCTTCAAACATTTCTGGTATATGAAAAACATGTTTTTCAATGGCAAAAATCAATGAATATTGTAAATGCACAAACAGTAATATCTCCACATTGCACGGTGCAATTCTGAAATTTTTAGCTTTTTCCTGTTAATCCTAGCATGATAAAGAAGATTCAAAGAGAGTGAGATGCCAGCTCCTTTCATTCAGTCAGTAGCTTCAAACATTTCTGGTATATGAAAAACATGTTTTTCAATGGCAAAAATCAATGAATATTGTAAATGCACAAACAGTAATATCTCCACATTGCACGGTGCAATTCTGAAATTTTTAGCTTTTTCCTGTTAATCCTAGCATGATAAAGAAGATTCAAAGAGAGTGAGATGCCAGCTCCTTTCATTCAGTCAGTAGCTTCAAACATTTCTGGTATATGAAAAACATGTTTTTCAATGGCAAAAATCAATGAATATTGTAAATGCACAAACAGTAATATCTCCACATTGCAAGGTGCAATTCTGAAATTTTTTGCTTTTTCCTGCTAATCCTAGCATGATAAAGAAGATTCAAAGAGAGTGAGATGCCAGCTCCTTGCATTCAGTCAGTAGCTTCAAACATTTCTGGTATATGAAAAACATGTTTTTCAATGGCAAAAATCAATGAATATTGTAAATGCACAAACAGTAATATCTCCACATTGCACGGTGCAATTCTGAAATTTTTAGCTTTTTCCTGTTAATCCTAGCATGATAAAGAAGATTCAAAGAGAGTGAGATGCCAGCTCCTTTCATTCAGTCAGTAGCTTCAAACATTTCTGGACGTTTTTCAATGGCAAAAATCAATGAATATTGTAAATGCACAAACAGTAATATCTCCACATTGCAAGGTGCAATTCTGAAATTTTTTGCTTTTTCCTGTTAATCCTAGCATGATAAAGAAGATTCAAAGAGAGTGATATGCCAGCTCCTTTCATTCAGTCAGTAGCTTCAAACATTTCTGGTATATGAAAAACATGTTTTTCAATGGCAAAAATCAATGAATATTGTAAATGCACAAACAGTAATATCTCCACATTGCAAGGTGCAATTCTGAAATTTTTTGCTTTTTCCTGCTAATCCTAGCATGATAAAGAAGATTCAAAGAGAGTGAGATGCCAGCTCCTTTCAATCAGTCAGTAGCTTCAAACATTTCTGGTATATGAAAAACATGTTTTTCAATGGCAAAAATCAATGAATATTGTAAATGCACAAACAGTAATATCTCCACATTGCACGGTGCAATTCTGAAATTTTTAGCTTTTTCCTGTTAATCCTAGCATGATAAAGAAGATTCAAAGAGAGTGAGATGCCAGCTCCTTTCATTCAGTCAGTAGCTTCAAACATTTCTGGTATATGAAAAACATGTTTTTCAATGGCAAAAATCAATGAATATTGTAAATGCACAAACAGTAATATCTCCACATTGCAAGGTGCAATTCTGAAATTTTTTGCTTTTTCCTGCTAATCCTAGCATGATAAAGAAGATTCAAAGAGAGTGAGATGCCAGCTCCTTTCATTCAGTCAGTAGCTTCAAACATTTCTGGTATATGAAAAACATGTTTTTCAATGGCAAAAATCAATGAATATTGTAAATGCACAAACAGTAATATCTCCACATTGCACGGTGCAATTCTGAAATTTTTAGCTTTTTCCTGTTAATCCTAGCATGATAAAGAAGATTCAAAGAGAGTGAGATGCCAGCTCCTTTCATTCAGTCAGTAGCTTCAAACATTTCTGGTATATGAAAAACATGTTTTTCAATGGCAAAAATCAATGAATATTGTAAATGCACAAACAGTAATATCTCCACATTGCAAGGTGCAATTCTGAAATTTTTTGCTTTTTCCTGTTAATCCTAGCATGATAAAGAAGATTCAAAGAGAGTGAGATGCCAGCTCCTTTCATTCAGTCAGTAGCTTCAAACATTTCTGGTATATGAAAAACATGTTTTTCAATGGCAAAAATCAATGAATATTGTAAATGCACAAACAGTAATATCTCCACATTGCAAGGTGCAATTCTGAAATTTTTTGCTTTTTCCTGTTAATCCTAGCATGATAAAGAAGATTCAAAGAGAGTGAGATGCCAGCTCCTTTCATTCAGTCAGTAGCTTCAAACATTTCTGGTATATGAAAAACATGTTTTTCAATGGCAAAAATCAATGAATATTGTAAATGCACAAACAGTAATATCTCCACATTGCAAGGTGCAATTCTGAAATTTTTTGCTTTTTCCTGCTAATCCTAGCATGATAAAGAAGATTCAAAGAGAGTGAGATGCCAGCTCCTTTCAATCAGTCAGTAGCTTCAAACATTTCTGGTATATGAAAAACATGTTTTTCAACGGCAAAAATCAATGAATATTGTAAATGCACAAACAGTAATATCTCCACATTGCACGGTGCAATTCTGAAATTTTTAGCTTTTTCCTGTTAATCCTAGCATGATAAAGAAGATTCAAAGAGAGTGAGATGCCAGCTCCTTTCATTCAGTCAGTAGCTTCAAACATTTCTGGTATATGAAAAACATGTTTTTCAATGGCAAAAATCAATGAATATTGTAAATGCACAAACAGTAATATCTCCACATTGCAAGGTGCAATTCTGAAATTGTTTGCTTTTTCCTGCTAATCCTAGCATGATAAAGAAGATTCAGAGTGAGATGCCAGCTCCTTTCATTCAGTCAGTAGCTTCAAACATTTCTGGTATATGAAAAACGTTTTTCAGTGGCAAAAATCAATGAATATTGTAAATGCACAAACAGTAATATCTCCACATTGCAAGGTGCAATTCTGAAATTTTTTGCTTTTTCCTGCTAATCCTAGCATGATAAAGAAGATTCAAAGAGAGTGAGATGCCAGCTCCTTTCAATCAGTCAGTAGCTTCAAACATTTCTGGTATATGAAAAACATGTTTTTCAATGGCAAAAATCAATGAATATTGTAAATGCACAAACAGTAATATCTCCACATTGCACGGTGCAATTCTGAAATTTTTTGCTTTTTCCTGCTAATCCTAGCATGATAAAGAAGATTCAAAGAGAGTGAGATGCCAGCTCCTTTCATTCAGTCAGTAGCTTCAAACATTTCTGGACGTTTTTCAATGGCAAAAATCAATGAATATTGTAAATGCACAAACAGTAATATCTCCACATTGCAAGGTGCAATTCTGAAATTTTTTGCTTTTTCCTGTTAATCCTAGCATGATAAAGAAGATTCAAAGAGAGTGAGATGCCAGCTCCTTTCATTCAGTCAGTAGCTTCAAACATTTCTGGTATATGAAAAACATGTTTTTCAATGGCAAAAATCAATGAATATTGTAAATGCACAAACAGTAATATCTCCACATTGCAAGGTGCAATTCTGAAATTTTTTGCTTTATCCTGCTAATCCTAGCATGATAAAGAAGATTCAAAGAGAGTGAGATGCCAGCTCCTTTCATTCAGTCAGTAGCTTCAAACATTTCTGGTATATGAAAAACATGTTTTTCAATGGCAAAAATCAATGAATATTGTAAATGCACAAACAGTAATATCTCCACATTGCACGGTGCAATTCTGAAATTTTTAGCTTTTTCCTGTTAATCCTAGCATGATAAAGAAGATTCAAAGAGAGTGAGATGCCAGCTCCTTTCATTCAGTCAGTAGCTTCAAACATTTCTGGTATATGAAAAACATGTTTTTCAATGGCAAAAATCAATGAATATTGTAAATGCACAAACAGTAATATCTCCACATTGCAAGGTGCAATTCTGAAATTGTTTGCTTTTTCCTGCTAATCCTAGCATGATAAAGAAGATTCAGAGTGAGATGCCAGCTCCTTTCATTCAGTCAGTAGCTTCAAACATTTCTGGTATATGAAAAACATGTTTTTCAATGGCAAAAATCAATGAATATTGTAAATGCACAAACAGTAATATCTCCACATTGCAAGGTGCAATTCTGAAATTTTTTGCTTTTTCCTGCTAATCCTAGCATGATAAAGAAGATTCAAAGAGAGTGAGATGCCAGCTCCTTTCATTCAGTCAGTAGCTTCAAACATTTCTGGACGTTTTTCAATGGCAAAAATCAATGAATATTGTAAATGCACAAACAGTAATATCTCCACATTGCAAGGTGCAATTCTGAAATTTTTTGCTTTTTCCTGCTAATCCTAGCATGATAAAGAAGATTCAAAGAGAGTGAGATGCCAGCTCCTTTCATTCAGTCAGTAGCTTCAAACATTTCTGGTATATGAAAAACATGTTTTTCAATGGCAAAAATCAATGAATATTGTAAATGCACAAACAGTAATATCTCCACATTGCACGGTGCAATTCTGAAATTTTTAGCTTTTTCCTGTTAATCCTAGCATGATAAAGAAGATTCAAAGAGAGTGAGATGCCAGCTCCTTTCATTCAGTCAGTAGCTTCAAACATTTCTGGTATATGAAAAACATGTTTTTCAATGGCAAAAATCAATGAATATTGTAAATGCACAAACAGTAATATCTCCACATTGCACGGTGCAATTCTGAAATTTTTAGCTTTTTCCTGTTAATCCTAGCATGATAAAGAAGATTCAAAGAGAGTGAGATGCCAGCTCCTTTCATTCAGTCAGTAGCTTCAAACATTTCTGGTATATGAAAAACATGTTTTTCAATGGCAAAAATCAATGAATATTGTAAATGCACAAACAGTAATATCTCCACATTGCAAGGTGCAATTCTGAAATTTTTTGCTTTTTCCTGCTAATCCTAGCATGATAAAGAAGATTCAAAGAGAGTGAGATGCCAGCTCCTTGCATTCAGTCAGTAGCTTCAAACATTTCTGGTATATGAAAAACATGTTTTTCAATGGCAAAAATCAATGAATATTGTAAATGCACAAACAGTAATATCTCCACATTGCACGGTGCAATTCTGAAATTTTTAGCTTTTTCCTGTTAATCCTAGCATGATAAAGAAGATTCAAAGAGAGTGAGATGCCAGCTCCTTTCATTCAGTCAGTAGCTTCAAACATTTCTGGACGTTTTTCAATGGCAAAAATCAATGAATATTGTAAATGCACAAACAGTAATATCTCCACATTGCAAGGTGCAATTCTGAAATTTTTTGCTTTTTCCTGTTAATCCTAGCATGATAAAGAAGATTCAAAGAGAGTGATATGCCAGCTCCTTTCATTCAGTCAGTAGCTTCAAACATTTCTGGTATATGAAAAACATGTTTTTCAATGGCAAAAATCAATGAATATTGTAAATGCACAAACAGTAATATCTCCACATTGCAAGGTGCAATTCTGAAATTTTTTGCTTTTTCCTGTTAATCCTAGCATGATAAAGAAGATTCAAAGAGAGTGAGATGCCAGCTCCTTTCATTCAGTCAGTAGCTTCAAACATTTCTGGTATATGAAAAACATGTTTTTCAATGGCAAAAATCAATGAATATTGTAAATGCACAAACAGTAATATCTCCACATTGCAAGGTGCAATTCTGAAATTTTTTGCTTTTTCCTGCTAATCCTAGCATGATAAAGAAGATTCAAAGAGAGTGAGATGCCAGCTCCTTTCAATCAGTCAGTAGCTTCAAACATTTCTGGTATATGAAAAACATGTTTTTCAATGGCAAAAATCAATGAATATTGTAAATGCACAAACAGTAATATCTCCACATTGCACGGTGCAATTCTGAAATTTTTTGCTTTTTCCTGCTAATCCTAGCATGATAAAGAAGATTCAAAGAGAGTGAGATGCCAGCTCCTTTCATTCAGTCAGTAGCTTCAAACATTTCTGGACATTTTTCAATGGCAAAAATCAATGAATATTGTAAATGCACAAACAGTAATATCTTCACATTGCAAGGTGCAATTCTGAAATTTTTTGCTTTTTCCTGTTAATCCTAGCATGATAAAGAAGATTCAAAGAGAGTGAGATGCCAGCTCCTTTCATTCAGTCAGTAGCTTCAAACATTTCTGGTATATGAAAAACATGTTTTTCAATGGCAAAAATCAATGAATATTGTAAATGCACAAACAGTAATATCTCCACATTGCAAGGTGCAATTCTGAAATTTTTTGCTTTATCCTGCTAATCCTAGCATGATAAAGAAGATTCAAAGAGAGTGAGATGCCAGCTCCTTTCATTCAGTCAGTAGCTTCAAACATTTCTGGTATATGAAAAACATGTTTTTCAATGGCAAAAATCAATGAATATTGTAAATGCACAAACAGTAATATCTCCACATTGCAAGGTGCAATTCGGAAATTTTTTGCTTTTTCCTGCTAATCCTAGCATGATAAAGAAGATTCAAAGAGAGTGAGATGCCAGCTCCTTTCATTCAGTCAGTAGCTTCAAACATTTCTGGTATATGAAAAACGTTTTTCAATGGCAAAAATCAATGAATATTGTAAATGCACAAACAGTAATATCTCCACATTGCACGGTGCAATTCTGAAATTTTTAGCTTTTTCCTGTTAATCCTAGCATGATAAAGAAGATTCAAAGAGAGTGAGATGCCAGCTCCTTTCATTCAGTCAGTAGCTTCAAACATTTCTGGTATATGAAAAACATGTTTTTCAATGGCAAAAATCAATGAATATTGTAAATGCACAAACAGTAATATCTCCACATTGCAAGGTGCAATTCTGAAATTTTTTGCTTTTTCCTGCTAAACCTAGCATGATAAAGAAGATTCAAAGAGAGTGAGATACCTTTTGTGAACTCCTTTCCCCTCCTCTTACTAAAATCTTTAATTTGGCATCTTCAAACTGCTCCTTCCCCCAAGAAATGTTGGAGGCCACCATCACTTTGATTCCCAAGTCAAAAGATGAGAGAGATAATGTCAAGAATTATAGACCTATCTCACTAATCAATACCGATATAAAAATTTATTCGAAAATTCTGGCCAATCGTCTTTCAACTATTCTCCCAAATCTCATCAACGATGACCAAATTGGCTTCGTTGGTGGGAGACAAGCTACTGACGGCACTAGAAGAATTTTGAATATTTTGAGATTGATCAATACTGTTAGGGTTCCAACCTCCTTGCTCGCATTAGATGCTGAAAAAGCATTCGATAGATTAAATTGGCTATATTTAGAACTTACTCTTAATAAATTTGGTTTTAATAATAATTTTCTTTCCTCAATTTTGGCCCTTTATTCTAACCCCCAAGCTAAAATTTATGTCAACAATTATCTTTCCCACCCAATCCCCATTACAAATGGGACTAGACAGGGTTGCCCTCTCTCCCCCCTACTTTTTGTCTTAGCTATGGAGCCTTTGGCACAGAAGATTAGAGAAAGCACTGACATTAAGGGGATCTTTACTCCTTCCCGGGAATTCAAAATTAGTCTCTTCGCGGATGACGTCATGCTTTCCTTGCTGGATCCAATAAAGTCGGTTAATAAGGTCTTGGAAGTTCTGGATTCATTCTCCCAGATCTCTTACTTTAAGATTAATAAAAAAAAATCAAAAATTTTAAACATTAATTTGGACCATCAAACGAGAGAAGCTTTACATTCAAAATTTTCCTTTGATTCAGCCAAGGACAGTCTGTCCTATTTGGGGATTGTAGTTGGTAAATCTATCGATTCAACTCTCTCTGCCAACTTAGACTTAATTAATGACGTCGTCCGAGGAGATCTGACGAATCTCCTGAAAAAGGATTTGTCATGGTGGGGTAGGGTTCTATCCATTAAAATGTTTGTCCTCCCCAAAATCTTGTATTTCTTTCGTAACTTACCATTAAATATACCCCTTTGTTTCATCCAAAAAATACAGAACCAGATTAACTCTTATATCTGGGACAAAAAACGTGCGAGGATATCTGCTGAAATCTTATATAAAAACAAAAGCAATGGAGGCCTGAGTCTCCCTAACATTTCCGCCTATTATTATGCTAACCTTATCAAGCAGAGTAGAAATTGGCTTAACTCTACATATCCTCCGGCATGGCTAATTTTGGAGACCTTTCTGAACGGCGACTCCCCCCCACGAGATTTGCTATTTAAACATCTCTTTAAAAAATGCACTCATGATCCTTCCCACCCTATCTTTCAAGCGACTATCGAAGCTTGGAAGAAAATTGCTAGGAGAGGGAGGGGGAATCTTTCTAGAGACTCCAGTGTAGACAAACTCTCTCTGGTTAAAAACTTTCCAATCAATTTTGTTGCTGCCTTACATAACTCCTGCATTCCGGATCACTGGAATAGTAGAGGGTTAAGGAAAATTGGGGACCTCTTCGAGATTTCTTCTTTTTCTCCTTTCCAAACTCTCAAAAAAAAATTTAATCTCCCTTCTTCTGATTTTTTCTTATACTCCCATTTTAAAAGTATTATTCTAGAATTTTTGGCTGGTAAATTCCTTGTTTCCAAAACCTCGGCGAACCTGCTGTGTAACCCATCCCACAAAATTTTTTGGAGCTTGAGACACATTTACAACAGCTTCAACAATGATTTATCCTTCAAAAAAAATATTTACATGTTACGATGGGAAAAAGACCTGAAACTCAACTTCCCTCTCGACCAGTGGGAGAATGCTGTACTTTTTACTCAAGCCTCCAATATTTCCATGCCTCTGCAAGAGGCCTATTTCAAGGTTTTATCAAGGTGGTATTATACCCCAATCAGGCTCCATCACATAAGGTCCAGTAATTCTCCCCTTTGTTGGAGGGATTGTGGCATTAAAGGAGATCTTTTGCATATTTTTTGGAGCTGCCCTAAGATTCGTAATCTGTGGGCTCAGATTTCTTCTCTGATTAATGACCTTTTGGGCAGACCTTAATTTTGACTCCTCAAACAGCTCTATTATCATTAGAATTGGAAACATATAAATCTTATGAGAGAGCTATCATGATCCACATATTTTCGGTATGCAAAAATGCTTTATCCTTTCATTGGAGAAAATCGTCTGTTCCTACTTTGGAGGAATTAGTAGATAGGATGAACCAACATAGAATATACGAATTTAGATTTGCCTATATCAATGATAACCTTTCCAAATTTTCTAAGAAATGGGATATCTGGTCAAAAAAATTCCCCCGTCCTGCCTATAATACTGGTAGTTCTTAATATGTCTTACAGACTGTTTATTCACTTTGTTTGTATTATTGCTAACATGATAATATGTGTTGAAATTGTTTTGTGTTTTGTTAGATTGTTTTTTATTATTCCTTATTGATTACAGTATTATTTGATGAATCAATCTCTTCTATCCCTTGTTACTTTATCCTTGTTGTTTCCCTTCCCTCCCCTCCCTTTGGTCTTCCCCCTTTTCCCGCGTCCCAGTTATCCCTGATTTTTTCCCTTGTATTTAGAATTATGCTACTGTCAATTACTTGTCAATGTCGTTAATGAAAAATAAAAAATACGGTAAAACAAAGAGAGTGAGATGCCAGCTCCTTTCATTCAGTCAGTAGCTTCAAACATTTCTGGTATATGAAAAACATGTTTTTCAATGGCAAAAATCAATGAATATTGTAAATGCACAAACAGTAATATCTCCACATTGCACGGTGCAATTCTGAAATTTTAAGCTTTTTCCTGTTAATCCTAGCATGATAAAGAAGATTCAAAGAGAGTGAGATGCCAGCTCCTTTCATTCAGTCAGTAGCTTCAAACATTTCTGGTATATGAAAAACATGTTTTTCAATGGCAAAAATCAATGAATATTGTAAATGCACAAACAGTAATATCTCCACATTGCAAGGTGCAATTCTGAAATTTTTTGCTTTTTCCTGCTAATCCTAGCATGATAAAGAAGATTCAAAGAGAGTGAGATGCCAGCTCCTTTCATTCAGTCAGTAGCTTCAAACATTTCTGGTATATGAAAAACATGTTTTTCAATGGCAAAAATCAATGAATATTGTAAATGCACAAACAGTAATATCTCCACATTGCACGGTGCAATTCTGAAATTTTTAGCTTTTTCCTGTTAATCCTAGCATGATAAAGAAGATTCAAAGAGAGTGAGATGCCAGCTCCTTTCATTCAGTCAGTAGCTTCAAACATTTCTGGTATATGAAAAACATGTTTTTCAATGGCAAAAATCAATGAATATTGTAAATGCACAAACAGTAATATCTCCACATTGCAAGGTGCAATTCTGAAATTTTTTGCTTTTTCCTGTTAATCCTAGCATGATAAAGAAGATTCAAAGAGAGTGAGATGCCAGCTCCTTTCATTCAGTCAGTAGCTTCAAACATTTCTGGTAGAATTGCACGTTGCAATGCGGAGAAATTACTGTTTGTGCATTTACAATATTCATTGATTTTTGCCATTGAAAAACATCATGTTATTCATATACCAGAAATGTTTGAAGCTACTGACTGAATGAAAGGAGCTGGCATCTCACTCTCTTTGAATCTTCTTTATCATGCTAAGAGGAGCAGGAAAAAGCAAAAAATTTCAGAATTGCACCTTGCAATGCGGAGAAATTACTGTTTGTGCATTTACAATATTCATTGATTTTTGCCATTGAAAAACATCATGTTATTCATATACCAGAAATGTTTGAAGCTACTGACTGAATGAAAGGAGCTGGCATCTCACTCTCTTTCAATCTTCTTTATCATGCTAAGAGGAGCAGGAAAAAGCAAAAAATTTCAGAATTGCACCTTGCAATGTGGAGAAATTACTGTTTGTGCATTTACAATATTCATTGATTTTTACCATTGAAAAACGTCCAGAAATGATTGAAGCTACTGACTGAATGAAAGTAACTGGCATCTCACTCTCTTTGAATCTTCTTTATCATGCTAAGAGGAGCAGGAAAAAGCAAAAAATTTCAGACTTGCACCTTGCAATGCGGAGAAATTACTGTTTGTGCATTTACAATATTCATTGATTTTTGCCATTGAAAAACATCATGTTATTCATATACCAGAAATGTTTGAAGCTACTGACTGAATGAAAGGAGCTGGCATCTCACTCTCTTTGAATCTTCTTTATCATGCTAAGAGGAGCAGGAAAAAGCAAAAAATTTCAGAATTGCACCTTGCAATGCGGAGAAATTACTGTTTGTGCATTTACAATATTCATTGATTTTTGCCATTGAAAAACGTCCAGAAATGATTGAAGCTACTGACTGAATGAAAGGAGCTGGCATCTCACTCTCTTTGAATCTTCTTTATCATGCTAAGAGGAGCAGGAAAAAGCAAAAAATTTCAGAATTGCACCTTGCAATGCGGAGAAATTACTGTTTGTGCATTTACAATCTTCATTAATTTTTGCCATTGAAAAATGTCCAGAAATGATTGAAGCTACTGACTGAATGAAAGGAGCTGGCATCTCACTCTCTTTGAATCTTCTTTATCATGCTAAGAGGAGCAGGAAAAATCAAAAAATTTCAGAATTGCACCTTGCAATGCAGAGAAATTACTGTTTGTGCATTTACAATATTCATTGATTTTTGCCATTGAAAAACATGTTATTCATATACCAGAAATGTTTGAAGCTACTGACTGAATGAAAGGAGCTGGCACCTCACTCTCTTTGAATCTTCTTTATCATGCTAAGAGGAGCGGGAAAAAGCAAAAAATTTCAGAATTGCACCTTGCAATGCGGAGAAATTACTGTTTGTGCATTTACAATATTCATTGATTTTTGCCATTGAAAAACGTCCAGAAATGATTGAAGGTACTGACTGAATGAAAGGAGCTGGCATCTCACTCTCTTTGAATCTTCTTTATCATGCTAAGAGGAGCAGGAAAAAGCAAAAAATTTCAGAATTGCACCTTGCAATGCGGAGAAATTACTGTTTGTGCATTTACAATATTCATTGATTTTTGCCACTGAAAAACGTCCAGAAATGATTGAAGCTACTGACTGAATGAAAGGAGCTGGCATCTCACTCTCTTTGAATCTTCTTTATCATGCTAAGAGGAGCAGGAAAAAGCAAAAAATTTCAGAATTGCACCTTGCAATGCGGAGAAATTACAGTTTGTGCATTTACAATATTCATTGATTTTTGCCATTGAAAAACATCCAGAAATGATTGAAGCTACTGACTGAATGAAAGGAGCTGGCATCTCACTCTCTTTGAATCTTCTTTATCATGCTAAGAGGAGCAGGAAAAAGCAAAAAATTTCAGAATTGCACCTTGCAATGCGGAGAAATTACTGTTTGTGCATTTACAATATTCATTGATTTTTGCCATTGAAAAACATCATGTTATTCATATACCAGAAATGTTTGAAGCTACTGACTGAATGAAAGGAGCTGGCATCTCACTCTCTTTGAATCTTCTTTATCATGCTAAGAGGAGCAGGAAAAAGCAAAAAATTTCAGAATTGCACCTTGCAATGTGGAGAAATTACTGTTTGTGCATTTACAATATTCATTGATTTTTACCATTGAAAAACGTCCAGAAATGATTGAAGCTACTGACTGAATGAAAGTAGCTGGCATCTCACTCTCTTTGAATCTTCTTTATCATGCTAAGAGGAGCAGGAAAAAGCAAAAAATTTCAGACTTGCACCTTGCAATGCGGAGAAATTACTGTTTGTGCATTTACAATATTCATTGATTTTTGCCATTGAAAAACATCATGTTATTCATATACCAGAAATGTTTGAAGCTACTGACTGAATGAAAGGAGCTGGCATCTCACTCTCTTTGAATCTTCTTTATCATGCTAAGAGGAGCAGGAAAAAGCAAAAAATTTCAGAATTGCACCTTGCAATGCGGAGAAATTACTGTTTGTACATTTACAATATTCATTGATTTTTGCCATTGAAAAACATCCAGAAATGATTGAAGCTACTGACTGAATGAAAGGAGCTGGCATCTCACTCTCTTTGAATCTTCTTTATCATGCTAAGAGGAGCAGGAAAAAGCAAAAAATTTCAGAATTGCACCTTGCAATGCGGAGAAATTACTGTTTGTGCATTTACAATATTCATTGATTTTTGCCATTGAAAAACATCATGTTATTCATATACCAGAAATGTTTGAAGCTACTGACTGAATGAAAGGAGCTGACATCACACTCTCTTTGAATCTTCTTTATCATGCTAAGAGGAGCAGGAAAAAGCAAAAGATTTCAGAATTGCACCTTGCAATGCGGAGAAATTACTGTTTGTGCATTTACAATATTCATTGATTTTTGCCATTGAAAAACATCCAGAAATGATTGAAGCTACTGACTGAATGAAAAGAGCTGGCATCTCACTCTCTTTGAATCTTCTTTATCATGCTAAGAGGAGCAGGAAAAAGCAAAAAATTTCAGAATTGCACCTTGCAATGCGGAGAAATTACTGTTTGTGCATTTACAATATTCATTGATTTTTGCCATTGAAAAACATCATGTTATTCATATACCAGAAATGTTTGAAGCTACTGACTGAATGAAAGGAGCTGGCATCTCACTCTCTTTGAATCTTCTTTATCATGCTAAGAGGAGCAGGAAAAAGCAAAAAATTTCAGAATTGCACCTTGCAATGTGGAGAAATTACTGTTTGTGCATTTACAATATTCATTGATTTTTACGATTGAAAAACGTCCAGAAATGATTGAAGCTACTGACTGAATGAAAGTAGCTGGCATCTCACTCTCTTTGAATCTTCTTTATCATGCTAAGAGGAGCAGGAAAAAGCAAAAAATTTCAGACTTGCACCTTGCAATGCGGAGAAATTACTGTTTGTGCATTTACAATATTCATTGATTTTTGCCATTGAAAAACATCATGTTATTCATATACCAGAAATGTTTGAAGCTACTGACTGAATGAAAGGAGCTGGCATCTCACTCTCTTTGAATCTTCTTTATCATGCTAAGAGGAGCAGGAAAAAGCAAAAAATTTCAGAATTGCACCTTGCAATGCGGAGAAATTACTGTTTGTGCATTTACAATATTCATTGATTTTTGCCATTGAAAAACATCATGTTATTCATATACCAGAAATGTTTGAAGCTACTGACTGAATGAAAGGAGCTGGCATCTCACTCTCTTTGAATCTTCTTTATCATGCTAAGAGGAGCAGGAAAAAGCAAACAATTTCAGAATTGCACCTTGCAATGTGGAGAAATTACTGTTTGTGCATTTACAATATTCATTGATTTTTACCATTGAAAAACGTCCAGAAATGATTGAAGCTACTGACTGAATGAAAGTAGCTGGCATCTCACTCTCTTTGAATCTTCTTTATCATGCTAAGAGGAGCAGGAAAAAGCAAAAAATTTCAGACTTGCACCTTGCAATGCGGAGAAATTACTGTTTGTGCATTTACAATATTCATTGATTTTTGCCATTGAAAAACATCATGTTATTCATATACCAGAAATGTTTGAAGCTACTGACTGAATGAAAGGAGCTGGCATCTCACTCTCTTTGAATCTTCTTTATCATGCTAAGAGGAGCAGGAAAAAGTAAAAAATTTCAGAATTGCACCTTGCAATGCGGAGAAATTACTGTTTGTGCATTTATAATATTCAATGATTTTTGCCATTGAAAAACGTCCAGAAATGATTGAAGCTACTGACTGAACGAAAGGAGCTGGCATCTCACTCTGAATCTTCTTTATCATGCTAAGAGGAGCAGGAAAAAGCAAAAAATTTCAGAATTGCACCTTGCAATGCGGAGAAATTACTGTTTGTGCATTTACAATATTCATTGATTTTTGCCATTGAAAAACATCCAGAAATGATTGAAGCTACTGACTGAATGAAAGGAGCTGGCATCTCACTCTCTTTGAATCTTCTTTATCATGCTAAGAGGAGCAGGAAAAAGCAAAAAATTTCAGAATTGCACCTTGCAATGCGGAGAAATTACTGTTTGTGCATTTACAATATTCATTGATTTTTGCCATTGAAAAACATCATGTTATTCATATACCAGAAATGTTTGAAGCTACTGACTGAATGAAAGGAGCTGACATCTCACTCTCTTTGAATCTTCTTTATCATGCTAAGAGGAGCAGGAAAAAGCAAAAAATTTCAGAATTGCACCTTGCAATGCGGAGAAATTACTGTTTGTGCATTTACAATATTCATTGATTTTTGCCATTGAAAAACGTCCAGAAATGATTGAAGCTACTGACTGAATGAAAGGAGCTGGCATCTCACTCTCTTTGAATCTTCTTTATCATGCTAAGAGGAGCAGGAAAAAGCAAAAAATTTCAGAATTGCACCTTGCAATGCGGAGAAATTACTGTTTGTGCATTTACAATATTCATTGATTTTTGCCATTGAAAAACATGTTATTCATATACCAGAAATGTTTGAAGCTACTGACTGAATGAAAGGAGCTGGCACCTCACCCTCATTGAATCTTCTTTATCATGCTAAGAGGAGCGGGAAAAAGCAAAAAATTTCAGAATTGCACCTTGCAATGCGGAGAAATTACTGTTTGTGCATTTATAATATTCAATGATTTTTGCCATTGAAAAACGTCCAGAAATGATTGAAGCTACTGACTGAACGAAAGGAGCTGGCATCTCACTCTCTTTGAATCTTCTTTATCATGCTAAGAGGAGCAGGAAAAAGCAAAAAATTTCAGAATTGCACCTTGCAATGCGGAGAAATTACTGTTTGTGCATTTACAATATTCATTGATTTTTGCCATTGAAAAACATCATGTTATTCATATACCAGAAATGTTTGAAGCTACTGACTGAATGAAAGGAGCTGACATCTCACTCTCTTTGAATCTTCTTTATCATGCTAAGAGGAGCAGGAAAAAGCAAAAAATTTCAGAATTGCACCTTGCAATGCGGAGAAATTACTGTTTGTGCATTTACAATATTCATTGATTTTTACCATTGAAAAACGTCCAGAAATGATTGAAGCTACTGACTGAATGAAAGTAGCTGGCATCTCACTCTCTTTGAATCTTCTTTATCATGCTAAGAGGAGCAGGAAAAAGCAAAAAATTTCAGACTTGCACCTTGCAATGCGGAGAAATTACTGTTTGTGCATTTACAATATTCATTGATTTTTGCCATTGAAAAACATCATGTTATTCATATACCAGAAATGTTTGAAGCTACTGACTGAATGAAAGGAGCTGGCATCTCACTCTCTTTGAATCTTCTTTATCATGCTAAGAGGAGCAGGAAAAAGCAAACAATTTCAGAATTGCACCTTGCAATGTGGAGAAATTACTGTTTGTGCATTTACAATATTCATTGATTTTTACCATTGAAAAACGTCCAGAAATGATTGAAGCTACTGACTGAATGAAAGTAGCTGGCATCTCACTCTCTTTGAATCTTCTTTATCATGCTAAGAGGAGCAGGAAAAAGCAAAAAATTTCAGACTTGCACCTTGCAATGCGGAGAAATTACTGTTTGTGCATTTACAATATTCATTGATTTTTGCCATTGAAAAACATCATGTTATTCATATACCAGAAATGTTTGAAGCTACTGACTGAATGAAAGGAGCTGGCATCTCACTCTCTTTGAATCTTCTTTATCATGCTAAGAGGAGCAGGAAAAAGTAAAAAATTTCAGAATTGCACCTTGCAATGCGGAGAAATTACTGTTTGTGCATTTATAATATTCAATGATTTTTGCCATTGAAAAACGTCCAGAAATGATTGAAGCTACTGACTGAACGAAAGGAGCTGGCATCTCACTCTCTTTGAATCTTCTTTATCATGCTAAGAGGAGCAGGAAAAAGCAAAAAATTTCAGAATTGCACCTTGCAATGCGGAGAAATTACTGTTTGTGCATTTACAATATTCATTGATTTTTGCCATTGAAAAACATCCAGAAATGATTGAAGCTACTGACTGAATGAAAGGAGCTGGCATCTCACTCTCTTTGAATCTTCTTTATCATGCTAAGAGGAGCAGGAAAAAGCAAAAAATTTCAGACTTGCACCTTGCAATGCGGAGAAATTACTGTTTGTGCATTTACAATATTCATTGATTTTTGCCATTGAAAAACATCATGTTATTCATATACCAGAAATGTTTGAAGCTACTGACTGAATGAAAGGAGCTGGCATCTCACTCTCTTTGAATCTTCTTTATCATGCTAAGAGGAGCAGGAAAAAGTAAAAAATTTCAGAATTGCACCTTGCAATGCGGAGAAATTACTGTTTGTGCATTTATAATATTCAATGATTTTTGCCATTGAAAAACGTCCAGAAATGATTGAAGCTACTGACTGAACGAAAGGAGCTGGCATCTCACTCTGAATCTTCTTTATCATGCTAAGAGGAGCAGGAAAAAGCAAAAAATTTCAGAATTGCACCTTGCAATGCGGAGAAATTACTGTTTGTGCATTTACAATATTCATTGATTTTTGCCATTGAAAAACATCCAGAAATGATTGAAGCTACTGACTGAATGAAAGGAGCTGGCATCTCACTCTCTTTGAATCTTCTTTATCATGCTAAGAGGAGCAGGAAAAAGCAAAAAATTTCAGAATTGCACCTTGCAATGCGGAGAAATTACTGTTTGTGCATTTACAATATTCATTGATTTTTGCCATTGAAAAACATCATGTTATTCATATACCAGAAATGTTTGAAGCTACTGACTGAATGAAAGGAGCTGACATCTCACTCTCTTTGAATCTTCTTTATCATGCTAAGAGGAGCAGGAAAAAGCAAAAAATTTCAGAATTGCACCTTGCAATGCGGAGAAATTACTGTTTGTGCATTTACAATATTCATTGATTTTTGCCATTGAAAAACGTCCAGAAATGATTGAAGCTACTGACTGAATGAAAGGAGCTGGCATCTCACTCTCTTTGAATCTTCTTTATCATGCTAAGAGGAGCAGGAAAAAGCAAAAAATTTCAGAATTGCACCTTGCAATGCGGAGAAATTACTGTTTGTGCATTTACAATATTCATTGATTTTTGCCATTGAAAAACATGTTATTCATATACCAGAAATGTTTGAAGCTACTGACTGAATGAAAGGAGCTGGCACCTCACTCTCATTGAATCTTCTTTATCATGCTAAGAGGAGCGGGAAAAAGCAAAAAATTTCAGAATTGCACCTTGCAATGCGGAGAAATTACTGTTTGTGCATTTATAATATTCAATGATTTTTGCCATTGAAAAACGTCCAGAAATGATTGAAGCTACTGACTGAACGAAAGGAGCTGGCATCTCACTCTCTTTGAATCTTCTTTATCATGCTAAGAGGAGCAGGAAAAAGCAAAAAATTTCAGAATTGCACCTTGCAATGCGGAGAAATTACTGTTTGTGCATTTACAATATTCATTGATTTTTGCCATTGAAAAACATCATGTTATTCATATACCAGAAATGTTTGAAGCTACTGACTGAATGAAAGGAGCTGACATCTCACTCTCTTTGAATCTTCTTTATCATGCTAAGAGGAGCAGGAAAAAGCAAAAAATTTCAGAATTGCACCTTGCAATGCGGAGAAATTACTGTTTGTGCATTTACAATATTCATTGATTTTTACCATTGAAAAACGTCCAGAAATGATTGAAGCTACTGACTGAATGAAAGTAGCTGGCATCTCACTCTCTTTGAATCTTCTTTATCATGCTAAGAGGAGCAGGAAAAAGCAAAAAATTTCAGACTTGCACCTTGCAATGCGGAGAAATTACTGTTTGTGCATTTACAATATTCATTGATTTTTGCCATTGAAAAACATCATGTTATTCATATACCAGAAATGTTTGAAGCTACTGACTGAATGAAAGGAGCTGGCATCTCACTCTCTTTGAATCTTCTTTATCATGCTAAGAGGAGCAGGAAAAAGCAAACAATTTCAGAATTGCACCTTGCAATGTGGAGAAATTACTGTTTGTGCATTTACAATATTCATTGATTTTTACCATTGAAAAACGTCCAGAAATGATTGAAGCTACTGACTGAATGAAAGTAGCTGGCATCTCACTCTCTTTGAATCTTCTTTATCATGCTAAGAGGAGCAGGAAAAAGCAAAAAATTTCAGACTTGCACCTTGCAATGCGGAGAAATTACTGTTTGTGCATTTACAATATTCATTGATTTTTGCCATTGAAAAACATCATGTTATTCATATACCAGAAATGTTTGAAGCTACTGACTGAATGAAAGGAGCTGGCATCTCACTCTCTTTGAATCTTCTTTATCATGCTAAGAGGAGCAGGAAAAAGTAAAAAATTTCAGAATTGCACCTTGCAATGCGGAGAAATTACTGTTTGTGCATTTATAATATTCAATGATTTTTGCCATTGAAAAACGTCCAGAAATGATTGAAGCTACTGACTGAACGAAAGGAGCTGGCATCTCACTCTCTTTGAATCTTCTTTATCATGCTAAGAGGAGCAGGAAAAAGCAAAAAATTTCAGAATTGCACCTTGCAATGCGGAGAAATTACTGTTTGTGCATTTACAATATTCATTGATTTTTGCCATTGAAAAACATCCAGAAATGATTGAAGCTACTGACTGAATGAAAGGAGCTGGCATCTCACTCTCTTTGAATCTTCTTTATCATGCTAAGAGGAGCAGGAAAAAGCAAAAAATTTCAGAATTGCACCTTGCAATGCGGAGAAATTACTGTTTGTGCATTTACAATATTCATTGATTTTTGCCATTGAAAAACATCGTTATTCATATACCAGAAATGTTTGAAGCTACTGACTGAATGAAAGGAGCTGACATCTCACTCTCTTTGAATCTTCTTTATCATGCTAAGAGGAGCAGGAAAAAGCAAAAAATTTCAGAATTGCACCTTGCAATGCGGAGAAATTACTGTTTGTGCATTTACAATATTCATTGATTTTTGCCATTGAAAAACGTCCAGAAATGATTGAAGCTACTGACTGAATGAAAGGAGCTGGCATCTCACTCTCTTTGAATCTTCTTTATCATGCTAAGAGGAGCAGGAAAAAGCAAAAAATTTCAGAATTGCACCTTGCAATGCGGAGAAATTACTGTTTGTGCATTTACAATATTCATTGATTTTTGCCATTGAAAAACATGTTATTCATATACCAGAAATGTTTGAAGCTACTGACTGAATGAAAGGAGCTGGCACCTCACTCTCTTTGAATCTTCTTTATCATGCTAAGAGGAGCGGGAAAAAGCAAAAAATTTCAGAATTGCACCTTGCAATGCGGAGAAATTACTGTTTGTGCATTTATAATATTCAATGATTTTTGCCATTGAAAAACGTCCAGAAATGATTGAAGCTACTGACTGAACGAAAGGAGCTGGCATCTCACTCTCTTTGAATCTTCTTTATCATGCTAAGAGGAGCAGGAAAAAGCAAAAAATTTCAGAATTGCACCTTGCAATGCGGAGAAATTACTGTTTGTGCATTTACAATATTCATTGATTTTTGCCATTGAAAAACATCATGTTATTCATATACCAGAAATGTTTGAAGCTACTGACTGAATGAAAGGAGCTGACATCTCACTCTCTTTGAATCTTCTTTATCATGCTAAGAGGAGCAGGAAAAAGCAAAAAATTTCAGAATTGCACCTTGCAATGCGGAGAAATTACTGTTTGTGCATTTACAATATTCATTGATTTTTGCCATTGAAAAACATCATGTTATTCATATACCAGAAATGTTTGAAGCTACTGACTGAATGAAAGGAGCTGACATCTCACTCTCTTTGAATCTTCTTTATCATGCTAAGAGGAGCAGGAAAAAGCAAAAAATTTCAGAATTGCACCTTGCAATGCGGAGAAATTACTGTTTGTGCATTTACAATATTCATTGATTTTTGCCATTGAAAAACGTCCAGAAATGATTGAAGCTACTGACTGAATGAAAGGAGCTGGCATCTCACTCTCTTTGAATCTTCTTTATCATGCTAAGAGGAGCAGGAAAAAGCAAAAAATTTCAGAATTGCACCTTGCAATGCGGAGAAATTACTGTTTGTGCATTTACAATATTCATTGATTTTTGCCATTGAAAAACATCATGTTATTCATATACCAGAAATGTTTGAAGCTACTGACTGAATGAAAGGAGCTGGCATCTCACTCTCTTTGAATCTTCTTTATCATGCTAAGAGGAGCAGGAAAAAGCAAAAAATTTCAGAATTGCACCTTGCAATGCGGAGAAATTACTGTTTGTGCATTTACAATATTCATTGATTTTTGCCATTGAAAAACATCCAGAAATGATTGAAGCTACTGACTGAATGAAAGGAGCTGGCATCTCACTCTCTTTGAATCTTCTTTATCATGCTAAGAGGAGCAGGAAAAAGCAAAAAATTTCAGAATTGCACCTTGCAATGCGGAGAAATTACTGTTTGTGCATTTACAATATTCATTGATTTTTGCCATTGAAAAACATCATGTTATTCATATACCAGAAATGTTTGAAGCTACTGACTGAATGAAAGGAGCTGACATCACACTCTCTTTGAATCTTCTTTATCATGCTAAGAGGAGCAGGAAAAAGCAAAAAATTTCAGAATTGCACCTTGCAATGCGGAGAAATTACTGTTTGTGCATTTACAATATTCATTGATTTTTGCCATTGAAAAACATCCAGAAATGATTGAAGCTACTGACTGAATGAAAAGAGCTGGCATCTCACTCTCTTTGAATCTTCTTTATCATGCTAAGAGGAGCAGGAAAAAGCAAAAAATTTCAGAATTGCACCTTGCAATGCGGAGAAATTACTGTTTGTGCATTTACAATATTCATTGATTTTTGCCATTGAAAAACATCATGTTATTCATATACCAGAAATGTTTGAAGCTACTGACTGAATGAAAGGAGCTGGCATCTCACTCTCTTTGAATCTTCTTTATCATGCTAAGAGGAGCAGGAAAAAGCAAAAAATTTCAGAATTGCACCTTGCAATGCGGAGAAATTACTGTTTGTGCATTTACAATATTCATTGATTTTTGCCATTGAAAAACGTCCAGAAATGATTGAAGGTACTGACTGAATGAAAGGAGCTGGCATCTCACTCTCTTTGAATCTTCTTTATCATGCTAAGAGGAGCAGGAAAAAGCAAAAAATTTCAGAATTGCACCTTGCAATGCGGAGAAATTACTGTTTGTGCATTTACAATATTCATTGGTTTTTGCCATTGAAAAATGTCCAGAAATGATTGAAGCTACTGACTGAATGAAAGGAGCTGGCATCTCACTCTCTTTGAATCTTCTTTATCATGCTAAGAGGAGCAGGAAAAAGCAAAAAATTTCAGAATTGCACCTTGCAATGCGGAGAAATTACAGTTTGTGCATTTACAATATTCATTGATTTTTGCCATTGAAAAACATCCAGAAATTATTGAAGCTACTGACTGAATGAAAGGAGCTGGCATCTCACTCTCTTTGAATCTTCTTTATCATGCTAAGAGGAGCAGGAAAAAGCAAAAAATTTCAGAATTGCACCTTGCAATGTGGAGAAATTACTGTTTGTGCATTTACAATATTCATTGATTTTTACCATTGAAAAACGTCCAGAAATGATTGAAGCTACTGACTGAATGAAAGTAGCTGGCATCTCACTCTCTTTGAATCTTCTTTATCATGCTAAGAGGAGCAGGAAAAAGCAAAAAATTTCAGACTTGCACCTTGCAATGCGGAGAAATTACTGTTTGTGCATTTACAATATTCATTGATTTTTGCCATTGAAAAACATCATGTTATTCATATACCAGAAATGTTTGAAGCTACTGACTGAATGAAAGGAGCTGGCATCTCACTCTCTTTGAATCTTCTTTATCATGCTAAGAGGAGCAGGAAAAAGCAAAAAATTTCAGAATTGCACCTTGCAATGCGGAGAAATTACTGTTTGTGCATTTACAATATTCATTGATTTTTGCCATTGAAAAACATCATGTTATTCATATACCAGAAATGTTTGAAGCTACTGACTGAATGAAAGGAGCTGGCATCTCACTCTCTTTGAATCTTCTTTATCATGCTAAGAGGAGCAGGAAAAAGCAAAAAATTTCAGAATTGCACCTTGCAATGTGGAGAAATTACTGTTTGTGCATTTACAATATTCATTGATTTTTACCATTGAAAAACGTCCAGAAATGATTGAAGCTACTGACTGAATGAAAGTAGCTGGCATCTCACTCTCTTTGAATCTTCTTTATCATGCTAAGAGGAGCAGGAAAAAGCAAAAAATTTCAGACTTGCACCTTGCAATGCGGAGAAATTACTGTTTGTGCATTTACAATATTCATTGATTTTTGCCATTGAAAAACATCATGTTATTCATATACCAGAAATGTTTGAAGCTACTGACTGAATGAAAGGAGCTGGCATCTCACTCTCTTTGAATCTTCTTTATCATGCTAAGAGGAGCAGGAAAAAGCAAAAAATTTCAGAATTGCACCTTGCAATGCGGAGAAATTACTGTTTGTGCATTTACAATATTCATTGATTTTTGCCATTGAAAAACATCATGTTATTCATATACCAGAAATGATTGAAGCTACTGACTGAATGAAAGGAGCTGGCATCTCACTCTCTTTGAATCTTCTTTATCATGCTAAGAGGAGCAGGAAAAAGTAAAAAATTTCAGAATTGCACCTTGCAATGCGGAGAAATTACTGTTTGTGCATTTATAATATTCAATGATTTTTGCCATTGAAAAACGTCCAGAAATGATTGAAGCTACTGACTGAACGAAAGGAGCTGGCATCTCACTCTCTTTGAATCTTCTTTATCATGCTAAGAGGAGCAGGAAAAAGCAAAAAATTTCAGAATTGCACCTTGCAATGCGGAGAAATTACTGTTTGTGCATTTACAATATTCATTGATTTTTGCCATTGAAAAACATCCAGAAATGATTGAAGCTACTGACTGAATGAAAGGAGCTGGCATCTCACTCTCTTTGAATCTTCTTTATCATGCTAAGAGGAGCAGGAAAAAGCAAAAAATTTCAGAATTGCACCTTGCAATGCGGAGAAATTACTGTTTGTGCATTTACAATATTCATTGATTTTTGCCATTGAAAAACATCATGTTATTCATGTACCAGAAATGTTTGAAGCTACTGACTGAATGAAAGGAGCTGACATCTCACTCTCTTTGAATCTTCTTTATCATGCTAAGAGGAGCAGGAAAAAGCAAAAAATTTCAGAATTGCACCTTGCAATGCGGAGAAATTACTGTTTGTGCATTTACAATATTCATTGATTTTTGCCATTGAAAAACGTCCAGAAATGATTGAAGCTACTGACTGAATGAAAGGAGCTGGCATCTCACTCTCTTTGAATCTTCTTTATCATGCTAAGAGGAGCAGGAAAAAGCAAAAAATTTCAGAATTGCACCTTGCAATGCGGAGAAATTACTGTTTGTGCATTTACAATATTCATTGATTTTTGCCATTGAAAAACATGTTATTCATATACCAGAAATGTTTGAAGCTACTGACTGAATGAAAGGAGCTGGCACCTCACTCTCTTTGAATCTTCTTTATCATGCTCAGAGGAGCGGGAAAAAGCAAAAAATTTCAGAATTGCACCTTGCAATGCGGAGAAATTACTGTTTGTGCATTTACAATATTCATTGATTTTTGCCATTGAAAAACGTCCAGAAATGATTGAAGGTACTGACTGAATGAAAGGAGCTGGCATCTCACTCTCTTTGAATCTTCTTTATCATGCTAAGAGGAGCAGGAAAAAGCAAAAAATTTCAGAATTGCACCTTGCAATGCGGAGAAATTACTGTTTGTGCATTTACAATATTCATTGGTTTTTGCCATTGAAAAACGTCCAGAAATGATTGAAGCTACTGACTGAATGAAAGGAGCTGGCATCTCACTCTCTTTGAATCTTCTTTATCATGCTAAGAGGAGCAGGAAAAAGCAAAAAATTTCAGAATTGCACCTTGCAATGCGGAGAAATTACAGTTTGTGCATTTACAATATTCATTGATTTTTGCCATTGAAAAACATCCAGAAATGATTGAAGCTACTGACTGAATGAAAGGAGCTGGCATCTCACTCTCTTTGAATCTTCTTTATCATGCTAAGAGGAGCAGGAAAAAGCAAAAAATTTCAGAATTGCACCTTGCAATGCGGAGAAATTACTGTTTGTGCATTTACAATATTCATTGATTTTTGCCATTGAAAAACATCATGTTATTCATATACCAGAAATGTTTGAAGCTACTGACTGAATGAAAGGAGCTGACATCACAATCTCTTTGAATCTTCTTTATCATGCTAAGAGGAGCAGGAAAAAGCAAAAAATTTCAGAATTGCACCTTGCAATGCGGAGAAATTACTGTTTGTGCATTTACAATATTCATTGATTTTTGCCATTGAAAAACATCCAGAAATGATTGAAGCTACTGACTGAATGAAAAGAGCTGGCATCTCACTCTTTGAATCTTCTTTATCATGCTAAGAGGAGCAGGAAAAAGCAAAAAATTTCAGAATTGCACCTTGCAATGCGGAGAAATTACTGTTTGTGCATTTACAATATTCATTGATTTTTGCCATTGAAAAACATCATGTTATTCATATACCAGAAATGTTTGAAGCTACTGACTGAATGAAAGGAGCTGGCATCTCACTCTCTTTGAATCTTCTTTATCATGCTAAGAGGAGCAGGAAAAAGCAAAAAATTTCAGAATTGCACCTTGCAATGCGGAGAAATTACTGTTTGTGCATTTACAATATTCATTGATTTTTGCCATTGAAAAACGTCCAGAAATGATTGAAGGTACTGACTGAATGAAAGGAGCTGGCATCTCACTCTCTTTGAATCTTCTTTATCATGCTAAGAGGAGCAGGAAAAAGCAAAAAATTTCAGAATTGCACCTTGCAATGCGGAGAAATTACTGTTTGTGCATTTACAATATTCATTGGTTTTTGCCATTGAAAAATGTCCAGAAATGATTGAAGCTACTGACTGAATGAAAGGAGCTGGCATCTCACTCTCTTTGAATCTTCTTTATCATGCTAAGAGGAGCAGGAAAAAGCAAAAAATTTCAGAATTGCACCTTGCAATGCGGAGAAATTACAGTTTGTGCATTTACAATATTCATTGATTTTTGCCATTGAAAAACATCCAGAAATTATTGAAGCTACTGACTGAATGAAAGGAGCTGGCATCTCACTCTCTTTGAATCTTCTTTATCATGCTAAGAGGAGCAGGAAAAAGCAAAAAATTTCAGAATTGCACCTTGCAATGTGGAGAAATTACTGTTTGTGCATTTACAATATTCATTGATTTTTACCATTGAAAAACGTCCAGAAATGATTGAAGCTACTGACTGAATGAAAGTAGCTGGCATCTCACTCTCTTTGAATCTTCTTTATCATGCTAAGAGGAGCAGGAAAAAGCAAAAAATTTCAGACTTGCACCTTGCAATGCGGAGAAATTACTGTTTGTGCATTTACAATATTCATTGATTTTTGCCATTGAAAAACATCATGTTATTCATATACCAGAAATGTTTGAAGCTACTGACTGAATGAAAGGAGCTGGCATCTCACTCTCTTTGAATCTTCTTTATCATGCTAAGAGGAGCAGGAAAAAGCAAAAAATTTCAGAATTGCACCTTGCAATGCGGAGAAATTACTGTTTGTGCATTTACAATATTCATTGATTTTTGCCATTGAAAAACATCATGTTATTCATATACCAGAAATGTTTGAAGCTACTGACTGAATGAAAGGAGCTGGCATCTCACTCTCTTTGAATCTTCTTTATCATGCTAAGAGGAGCAGGAAAAAGCAAAAAATTTCAGAATTGCACCTTGCAATGTGGAGAAATTACTGTTTGTGCATTTACAATATTCATTGATTTTTACCATTGAAAAACGTCCAGAAATGATTGAAGCTACTGACTGAATGAAAGTAGCTGGCATCTCACTCTTTGAATCTTCTTTATCATGCTAAGAGGAGCAGGAAAAAGCAAAAAATTTCAGACTTGCACCTTGCAATGCGGAGAAATTACAGTTTGTGCATTTACAATATTCATTGATTTTTGCCATTGAAAAACATCCAGAAATGATTGAAGCTACTGACTGAATGAAAGGAGCTGGCATCTCACTCTCTTTGAATCTTCTTTATCATGCTAAGAGGAGCAGGAAAAAGCAAAAAATTTCAGAATTGCACCTTGCAATGCGGAGAAATTACTGTTTGTGCATTTACAATATTCATTGATTTTTGCCATTGAAAAACATCATGTTATTCATATACCAGAAATGTTTGAAGCTACTGACTGAATGAAAGGAGCTGACATCACAATCTCTTTGAATCTTCTTTATCATGCTAAGAGGAGCAGGAAAAAGCAAAAAATTTCAGAATTGCACCTTGCAATGCGGAGAAATTACTGTTTGTGCATTTACAATATTCATTGATTTTTGCCATTGAAAAACATCCAGAAATGATTGAAGCTACTGACTGAATGAAAAGAGCTGGCATCTCACTCTTTGAATCTTCTTTATCATGCTAAGAGGAGCAGGAAAAAGCAAAAAATTTCAGAATTGCACCTTGCAATGCGGAGAAATTACTGTTTGTGCATTTACAATATTCATTGATTTTTGCCATTGAAAAACATCATGTTATTCATATACCAGAAATGTTTGAAGCTACTGACTGAATGAAAGGAGCTGGCATCTCACTCTCTTTGAATCTTCTTTATCATGCTAAGAGGAGCAGGAAAAAGCAAAAAATTTCAGAATTGCACCTTGCAATGCGGAGAAATTACTGTTTGTGCATTTACAATATTCATTGATTTTTGCCATTGAAAAACGTCCAGAAATGATTGAAGGTACTGACTGAATGAAAGGAGCTGGCATCTCACTCTCTTTGAATCTTCTTTATCATGCTAAGAGGAGCAGGAAAAAGCAAAAAATTTCAGAATTGCACCTTGCAATGCGGAGAAATTACTGTTTGTGCATTTACAATATTCATTGGTTTTTGCCATTGAAAAATGTCCAGAAATGATTGAAGCTACTGACTGAATGAAAGGAGCTGGCATCTCACTCTCTTTGAATCTTCTTTATCATGCTAAGAGGAGCAGGAAAAAGCAAAAAATTTCAGAATTGCACCTTGCAATGCGGAGAAATTACAGTTTGTGCATTTACAATATTCATTGATTTTTGCCATTGAAAAACATCCAGAAATTATTGAAGCTACTGACTGAATGAAAGGAGCTGGCATCTCACTCTCTTTGAATCTTCTTTATCATGCTAAGAGGAGCAGGAAAAAGCAAAAAATTTCAGAATTGCACCTTGCAATGTGGAGAAATTACTGTTTGTGCATTTACAATATTCATTGATTTTTACCATTGAAAAACGTCCAGAAATGATTGAAGCTACTGACTGAATGAAAGTAGCTGGCATCTCACTCTCTTTGAATCTTCTTTATCATGCTAAGAGGAGCAGGAAAAAGCAAAAAATTTCAGACTTGCACCTTGCAATGCGGAGAAATTACTGTTTGTGCATTTACAATATTCATTGATTTTTGCCATTGAAAAACATCATGTTATTCATATACCAGAAATGTTTGAAGCTACTGACTGAATGAAAGGAGCTGGCATCTCACTCTCTTTGAATCTTCTTTATCATGCTAAGAGGAGCAGGAAAAAGCAAAAAATTTCAGAATTGCACCTTGCAATGCGGAGAAATTACTGTTTGTGCATTTACAATATTCATTGATTTTTGCCATTGAAAAACATCATGTTATTCATATACCAGAAATGTTTGAAGCTACTGACTGAATGAAAGGAGCTGGCATCTCACTCTCTTTGAATCTTCTTTATCATGCTAAGAGGAGCAGGAAAAAGCAAAAAATTTCAGAATTGCACCTTGCAATGTGGAGAAATTACTGTTTGTGCATTTACAATATTCATTGATTTTTACCATTGAAAAACGTCCAGAAATGATTGAAGCTACTGACTGAATGAAAGTAGCTGGCATCTCACTCTTTGAATCTTCTTTATCATGCTAAGAGGAGCAGGAAAAAGCAAAAAATTTCAGACTTGCACCTTGCAATGCGGAGAAATTACTGTTTGTGCATTTACAATATTCATTGATTTTTGCCATTGAAAAACATCATGTTATTCATATACCAGAAATGTTTGAAGCTACTGACTGAATGAAAGGAGCTGGCATCTCACTCTCTTTGAATCTTCTTTATCATGCTAAGAGGAGCAGGAAAAAGCAAAAAATTTCAGAATTGCACCTTGCAATGCGGAGAAATTACTGTTTGTGCATTTACAATATTCATTGATTTTTGCCATTGAAAAACATCATGTTATTCATATACCAGAAATGATTGAAGCTACTGACTGAATGAAAGGAGCTGGCATCTCACTCTCTTTGAATCTTCTTTATCATGCTAAGAGGAGCAGGAAAAAGTAAAAAATTTCAGAATTGCACCTTGCAATGCGGAGAAATTACTGTTTGTGCATTTATAATATTCAATGATTTTTGCCATTGAAAAACGTCCAGAAATGATTGAAGCTACTGACTGAACGAAAGGAGCTGGCATCTCACTCTCTTTGAATCTTCTTTATCATGCTAAGAGGAGCAGGAAAAAGCAAAAAATTTCAGAATTGCACCTTGCAATGCGGAGAAATTACTGTTTGTGCATTTACAATATTCATTGATTTTTGCCATTGAAAAACATCCAGAAATGATTGAAGCTACTGACTGAATGAAAGGAGCTGGCATCTCACTCTCTTTGAATCTTCTTTATCATGCTAAGAGGAGCAGGAAAAAGCAAAAAATTTCAGAATTGCACCTTGCAATGCGGAGAAATTACTGTTTGTGCATTTACAATATTCATTGATTTTTGCCATTGAAAAACATCATGTTATTCATATACCAGAAATGTTTGAAGCTACTGACTGAATGAAAGGAGCTGACATCTCACTCTCTTTGAATCTTCTTTATCATGCTAAGAGGAGCAGGAAAAAGCAAAAAATTTCAGAATTGCACCTTGCAATGCGGAGAAATTACTGTTTGTGCATTTACAATATTCATTGATTTTTGCCATTGAAAAACGTCCAGAAATGATTGAAGCTACTGACTGAATGAAAGGAGCTGGCATCTCACTCTCTTTGAATCTTCCTTATCATGCTAAGAGGAGCAGGAAAAAGCAAAAAATTTCAGAATTGCACCTTGCAATGCGGAGAAATTACTGTTTGTGCATTTACAATATTCATTGATTTTTGCCATTGAAAAACATGTTATTCATATACCAGAAATGTTTGAAGCTACTGACTGAATGAAAGGAGCTGGCACCTCACTCTCTTTGAATCTTCTTTATCATGCTAAGAGGAGCGGGAAAAAGCAAAAAATTTCAGAATTGCACCTTGCAATGCGGAGAAATTACTGTTTGTGCATTTATAATATTCAATGATTTTTGCCATTGAAAAACGTCCAGAAATGATTGAAGCTACTGACTGAACGAAAGGAGCTGGCATCTCACTCTCCTTGAATCTTCTTTATCATGCTAAGAGGAGCAGGAAAAAGCAAAAAATTTCAGAATTGCACCTTGCAATGCGGAGAAATTACTGTTTGTGCATTTACAATATTCATTGATTTTTGCCATTGAAAAACATCCAGAAATGATTGAAGCTACTGACTGAATGAAAGGAGCTGGCATCTCACTCTCTTTGAATCTTCTTTATCATGCTAAGAGGAGCAGGAAAAAGCAAAAAATTTCAGAATTGCACCTTGCAATGCGGAGAAATTACTGTTTGTGCATTTACAATATTCATTGATTTTTGCCATTGAAAAACATCATGTTATTCATGTACCAGAAATGTTTGAAGCTACTGACTGAATGAAAGGAGCTGACATCTCACTCTCTTTGAATCTTCTTTATCATGCTAAGAGGAGCAGGAAAAAGCAAAAAATTTCAGAATTGCACCTTGCAATGCGGAGAAATTACTGTTTGTGCATTTACAATATTCATTGATTTTTGCCATTGAAAAACGTCCAGAAATGATTGAAGCTACTGACTGAATGAAAGGAGCTGGCATCTCACTCTCTTTGAATCTTCTTTATCATGCTAAGAGGAGCAGGAAAAAGCAAAAAATTTCAGAATTGCACCTTGCAATGCGGAGAAATTACTGTTTGTGCATTTACAATATTCATTGATTTTTGCCATTGAAAAACATGTTATTCATATACCAGAAATGTTTGAAGCTACTGACTGAATGAAAGGAGCTGGCACCTCACTCTCTTTGAATCTTCTTTATCATGCTAAGAGGAGCGGGAAAAAGCAAAAAATTTCAGAATTGCACCTTGCAATGCGGAGAAATTACTGTTTGTGCATTTACAATATTCATTGATTTTTGCCATTGAAAAACGTCCAGAAATGATTGAAGGTACTGACTGAATGAAAGGAGCTGGCATCTCACTCTCTTTGAATCTTCTTTATCATGCTAAGAGGAGCAGGAAAAAGCAAAAAATTTCAGAATTGCACCTTGCAATGCGGAGAAATTACTGTTTGTGCATTTACAATATTCATTGGTTTTTGCCATTGAAAAACGTCCAGAAATGATTGAAGCTACTGACTGAATGAAAGGAGCTGGCATCTCACTCTCTTTGAATCTTCTTTATCATGCTAAGAGGAGCAGGAAAAAGCAAAAAATTTCAGAATTGCACCTTGCAATGCGGAGAAATTACAGTTTGTGCATTTACAATATTCATTGATTTTTGCCATTGAAAAACATCCAGAAATGATTGAAGCTACTGACTGAATGAAAGGAGCTGGCATCTCACTCTCTTTGAATCTTCTTTATCATGCTAAGAGGAGCAGGAAAAAGCAAAAAATTTCAGAATTGCACCTTGCAATGCGGAGAAATTACTGTTTGTGCATTTACAATATTCATTGATTTTTGCCATTGAAAAACATCATGTTATTCATATACCAGAAATGTTTGAAGCTACTGACTGAATGAAAGGAGCTGGCATCTCACTCTCTTTGAATCTTCTTTATCATGCTAAGAGGAGCAGGAAAAAGCAAAAAATTTCAGAATTGCACCTTGCAATGTGGAGAAATTACTGTTTGTGCATTTACAATATTCATTGATTTTTACCA
The DNA here is from genome assembly GCF_046119375.1 of Phyllobates terribilis. Lineage (NCBI taxonomy): Eukaryota > Metazoa > Chordata > Amphibia > Anura > Dendrobatidae > Phyllobates > Phyllobates terribilis. The sequence goes on from NW_027364822.1 coordinate 41,553, forward strand.
TTGAAAAACGTCCAGAAATGATTGAAGCTACTGACTGAATGAAAGTAGCTGGCATCTCACTCTCTTTGAATCTTCTTTATCATGCTAAGAGGAGCAGGAAAAAGCAAAAAATTTCAGACTTGCACCTTGCAATGCGGAGAAATTACTGTTTGTGCATTTACAATATTCATTGATTTTTGCCATTGAAAAACATCATGTTATTCATATACCAGAAATGTTTGAAGCTACTGACTGAATGAAAGGAGCTGGCATCTCACTCTCTTTGAATCTTCTTTATCATGCTAAGAGGAGCAGGAAAAAGCAAAAAATTTCAGAATTGCACCTTGCAATGCGGAGAAATTACTGTTTGTGCATTTACAATATTCATTGATTTTTGCCATTGAAAAACATCATGTTATTCATATACCAGAAATGTTTGAAGCTACTGACTGAATGAAAGGAGCTGGCATCTCACTCTCTTTGAATCTTCTTTATCATGCTAAGAGGAGCAGGAAAAAGCAAAAAATTTCAGAATTGCACCTTGCAATGTGGAGAAATTACTGTTTGTGCATTTACAATATTCATTGATTTTTACCATTGAAAAACGTCCAGAAATGATTGAAGCTACTGACTGAATGAAAGTAGCTGGCATCTCACTCTCTTTGAATCTTCTTTATCATGCTAAGAGGAGCAGGAAAAAGCAAAAAAATTTCAGACTTGCACCTTGCAATGCGGAGAAATTACTGTTTGTGCATTTACAATATTCATTGATTTTTGCCATTGAAAAACATCATGTTATTCATATACCAGAAATGTTTGAAGCTACTGACTGAATGAAAGGAGCTGGCATCTCACTCTCTTTGAATCTTCTTTATCATGCTAAGAGGAGCAGGAAAAAGCAAAAAATTTCAGAATTGCACCTTGCAATGCGGAGAAATTACTGTTTGTGCATTTACAATATTCATTGATTTTTGCCATTGAAAAACATCCAGAAATGATTGAAGCTACTGACTGAATGAAAGGAGCTGGCATCTCACTCTCTTTGAATCTTCTTTATCATGCTAAGAGGAGCAGGAAAAAGCAAAAAATTTCAGAATTGCACCTTGCAATGCGGAGAAATTACTGTTTGTGCATTTACAATATTCATTGATTTTTGCCATTGAAAAACATGTTATTCATATACCAGAAATGTTTGAAGCTACTGACTGAATGAAAGGAGCTGACATCTCACTCTCTTTGAATCTTCTTTATCATGCTAAGAGGAGCAGGAAAAAGCAAAAAATTTCAGAATTGCACCTTGCAATGCGGAGAAATTACTGTTTGTGCATTTACAATATTCATTGATTTTTGCCATTGAAAAACATCCAGAAATGATTGAAGCTACTGACTGAATGAAAGGAGCTGGCATCTCACTCTTTTTGAATCTTCTTTATCATGCTAAGAGGAGCAGGAAAAAGCAAAAAATTTCAGAATTGCACCTTGCAATGCGGAGAAATTACTGTTTGTGCATTTACAATATTCATTGATTTTTGCCATTGAAAAACATCATGTTATTCATATACCAGAAATGTTTGAAGCTACTGACTGAATGAAAGGAGCTGGCATCTCACTCTCTTTGAATCTTCTTTATCATGCTAAGAGGAGCAGGAAAAAGCAAAAAATTTCAGAATTGCACCTTGCAATGCGGAGAAATTACTGTTTGTGCATTTTCAATATTCATTGATTTTTGCCATTGAAAAACATCATGTTATTCATATACCAGAAATGTTTGAAGCTACTGACTGAATGAAAGGAGCTGGCATCTCACTCTCTTTGAATCTTCTTTATCATGCTAAGAGGAGCAGGAAAAAGCAAAAAATTTCAGAATTGCACCTTGCAATGTGGAGAAATTACTGTTTGTGCATTTACAATATTCATTGATTTTTACCATTGAAAAACGTCCAGAAATGATTGAAGCTACTGACTGAATGAAAGTAACTGGCATCTCACTCTCTTTGAATCTTCTTTATCATGCTAAGAGGAGCAGGAAAAAGCAAAAAATTTCAGACTTGCACCTTGCAATGCGGAGAAATTACTGTTTGTGCATTTACAATATTCATTGATTTTTGCCATTGAAAAACATCATGTTATTCATATACCAGAAATGTTTGAAGCTACTGACTGAATGAAAGGAGCTGGCATCTCACTCTCTTTGAATCTTCTTTATCATGCTAAGAGGAGCAGGAAAAAGCAAAAAATTTCAGAATTGCACCTTGCAATGCGGAGAAATTACTGTTTGTGCATTTACAATATTCATTGATTTTTGCCATTGAAAAACATCATGTTATTCATATACCAGAAATGTTTGAAGCTACTGACTGAATGAAAGGAGCTGGCATCTCACTCTCTTTGAATCTTCTTTATCATGCTAAGAGGAGCAGGAAAAAGCAAAAAATTTCAGAATTGCACCTTGCAATGCGGAGAAATTACTGTTTGTGCTTTTACAATATTCATTGATTTTTGCCATTGAAAAATGTCCAGAAATGATTGAAGCTACTGACTGAATGAAAGGAGCTGGCATCTCACTCTCTTTGAATCTTCTTTATCATGCTAAGAGGAGCAGGAAAAATCAAAAAATTTCAGAATTGCACCTTGCAATGCGGAGAAATTACTGTTTGTGCATTTACAATATTCATTGATTTTTGCCATTGAAAAACATGTTATTCATATACCAGAAATGTTTGAAGCTACTGACTGAATGAAAGGAGCTGGCACCTCACTCTCTTTGAATCTTCTTTATCATGCTAAGAGGAGCGGGAAAAAGCAAAAAATTTCAGAATTGCACCTTGCAATGCGGAGAAATTACTGTTTGTGCATTTACAATATTCATTGATTTTTGCCATTGAAAAACGTCCAGAAATGATTGAAGCTACTGACTGTATGAAAGGAGCTGGCATCTCACTCTCTTTGAATCTTCTTTATCATGCTAAGAGGAGCAGGAAAAAGCAAAAAATTTCAGAATTGCACCTTGCAATGCGGAGAAATTACTGTTTGTGCATTTACAATATTCATTGATTTTTGCCATTGAAAAACGTCCAGAAATGATTGAAGCTACTGACTGAATGAAAGGAGCTGGCATCTCACTCTCTTTGAATCTTCTTTATCATGCTAAGAGGAGCAGGAAAAAGCAAAAAATTTCAGAATTGCACCTTGCAATGCGGAGAAATTACAGTTTGTGCATTTACAATATTCATTGATTTTTGCCATTGAAAAACATCCAGAAATGATTGAAGCTACTGACTGAATGAAAGGAGCTGGCATCTCACTCTCTTTGAATCTTCTTTATCATGCTAAGAGGAGCAGGAAAAAGCAAAAAATTTCAGAATTGCACCTTGCAATGCGGAGAAATTACTGTTTGTGCATTTACAATATTCATTGATTTTTGCCATTGAAAAACATCATGTTATTCATATACCAGAAATGTTTGAAGCTACTGACTGAATGAAAGGAGCTGGCATCTCACTCTCTTTGAATCTTCTTTATCATGCTAAGAGGAGCAGGAAAAAGCAAAAAATTTCAGAATTGCACCTTGCAATGTGGAGAAATTACTGTTTGTGCATTTACAATATTCATTGATTTTTACCATTGAAAAACGTCCAGAAATGATTGAAGCTACTGACTGAATGAAAGTAGCTGGCATCTCACTCTCTTTGAATCTTCTTTATCATGCTAAGAGGAGCAGGAAAAAGCAAAAAATTTCAGACTTGCACCTTGCAATGCGGAGAAATTACTGTTTGTGCATTTACAATATTCATTGATTTTTGCCATTGAAAAACGTCCAGAAATGATTGAAGGTACTGACTGAATGAAAGGAGCTGGCATCTCACTCTCTTTGAATCTTCTTTATCATGCTAAGAGGAGCAGGGAAAAGCAAAAAATTTCAGAATTGCACCTTGCAATGCGGAGAAATTACTGTTTGTGCATTTACAATATTCATTGATTTTTGCCACTGAAAAACGTCCAGAAATGATTGAAGCTACTGACTGAATGAAAGGAGCTGGCATCTCACTCTCTTTGAATCTTCTTTATCATGCTAAGAGGAGCAGGAAAAAGCAAAAAATTTCAGAATTGCACCTTGCAATGCGGAGAAATTACTGTTTGTGCATTTACAATATTCATTGATTTTTGCCATTGAAAAACATCATGTTATTCATATACCAGAAATGTTTGAAGCTACTGACTGAATGAAAGGAGCTGGCATCTCACTCTCTTTGAATCTTCTTTATCATGCTAAGAGGAGCAGGAAAAAGCAAAAAATTTCAGAATTGCACCTTGCAATGTGGAGAAATTACTGTTTGTGCATTTACAATATTCATTGATTTTTACCATTGAAAAACGTCCAGAAATGATTGAAGCTACTGACTGAATGAAAGTAGCTGGCATCTCACTCTCTTTGAATCTTCTTTATCATGCTAAGAGGAGCAGGAAAAAGCAAAAAATTTCAGACTTGCACCTTGCAATGCGGAGAAATTACTGTTTGTGCATTTACAATATTCATTGATTTTTGCCATTGAAAAACGTCCAGAAATGATTGAAGGTACTGACTGAATGAAAGGAGCTGGCATCTCACTCTCTTTGAATCTTCTTTATCATGCTAAGAGGAGCAGGGAAAAGCAAAAAATTTCAGAATTGCACCTTGCAATGCGGAGAAATTACTGTTTGTGCATTTACAATATTCATTGATTTTTGCCACTGAAAAACGTCCAGAAATGATTGAAGCTACTGACTGAATAAAAGGAGCTGGCATCTCACTCTCTTTGAATCTTCTTTATCATGCTAAGAGGAGCAGGAAAAAGCAAAAAATTTCAGAATTGCACCTTGCAATGCGGAGAAATTACTGTTTGTGCATTTACAATATTCATTGATTTTTGCCATTGAAAAACATCATGTTATTCATATACCAGAAATGTTTGAAGCTACTGACTGAATGAAAGGAGCTGGCATCTCACTCTCTTTGAATCTTCTTTATCATGCTAAGAGGAGCAGGAAAAAGCAAAAAATTTCAGAATTGCACCTTGCAATGCGGAGAAATTACTGTTTGTGCATTTTCAATATTCATTGATTTTTGCCATTGAAAAACATCATGTTATTCATGTACCAGAAATGTTTGAAGCTACTGACTGAATGAAAGGAGCTGGCATCTCACTCTCTTTGAATCTTCTTTATCATGCTAAGAGGAGCAGGAAAAAGCAAAAAATTTCAGAATTGCACCTTGCAATGTGGAGAAATTACTGTTTGTGCATTTACAATATTCATTGATTTTTACCATTGAAAAACGTCCAGAAATGATTGAAGCTACTGACTGAATGAAAGTAACTGGCATCTCACTCTCTTTGAATCTTCTTTATCATGCTAAGAGGAGCAGGAAAAAGCAAAAAATTTCAGACTTGCACCTTGCAATGCGGAGAAATTACTGTTTGTGCATTTACAATATTCATTGATTTTTGCCATTGAAAAACATCATGTTATTCATATACCAGAAATGTTTGAAGCTACTGACTGAATGAAAGGAGCTGGCATCTCACTCTCTTTGAATCTTCTTTATCATGCTAAGAGGAGCAGGAAAAAGCAAAAAATTTCAGAATTGCACCTTGCAATGCGGAGAAATTACTGTTTGTGCATTTACAATATTCATTGATTTTTGCCATTGAAAAACATCATGTTATTCATATACCAGAAATGTTTGAAGCTACTGACTGAATGAAAGGAGCTGGCATCTCACTCTCTTTGAATCTTCTTTATCATGCTAAGAGGAGCAGGAAAAAGCAAAAAATTTCAGAATTGCACCTTGCAATGCGGAGAAATTACTGTTTGTGCTTTTACAATATTCATTGATTTTTGCCATTGAAAAATGTCCAGAAATGATTGAAGCTACTGACTGAATGAAAGGAGCTGGCATCTCACTCTCTTTGAATCTTCTTTATCATGCTAAGAGGAGCAGGAAAAATCAAAAAATTTCAGAATTGCACCTTGCAATGCGGAGAAATTACTGTTTGTGCATTTACAATATTCATTGATTTTTGCCATTGAAAAACATGTTATTCATATACCAGAAATGTTTGAAGCTACTGACTGAATGAAAGGAGCTGGCACCTCACTCTCTTTGAATCTTCTTTATCATGCTAAGAGGAGCGGGAAAAAGCAAAAAATTTCAGAATTGCACCTTGCAATGCGGAGAAATTACTGTTTGTGCATTTACAATATTCATTGATTTTTGCCATTGAAAAACGTCCAGAAATGATTGAAGCTACTGACTGTATGAAAGGAGCTGGCATCTCACTCTCTTTGAATCTTCTTTATCATGCTAAGAGGAGCAGGAAAAAGCAAAAAATTTCAGAATTGCACCTTGCAATGCGGAGAAATTACTGTTTGTGCATTTACAATATTCATTGATTTTTGCCATTGAAAAACGTCCAGAAATGATTGAAGCTACTGACTGAATGAAAGGAGCTGGCATCTCACTCTCTTTGAATCTTCTTTATCATGCTAAGAGGAGCAGGAAAAAGCAAAAAATTTCAGAATTGCACCTTGCAATGCGGAGAAATTACAGTTTGTGCATTTACAATATTCATTGATTTTTGCCATTGAAAAACATCCAGAAATGATTGAAGCTACTGACTGAATGAAAGGAGCTGGCATCTCACTCTCTTTGAATCTTCTTTATCATGCTAAGAGGAGCAGGAAAAAGCAAAAAATTTCAGAATTGCACCTTGCAATGCGGAGAAATTACTGTTTGTGCATTTACAATATTCATTGATTTTTGCCATTGAAAAACATCATGTTATTCATATACCAGAAATGTTTGAAGCTACTGACTGAATGAAAGGAGCTGGCATCTCACTCTCTTTGAATCTTCTTTATCATGCTAAGAGGAGCAGGAAAAAGCAAAAAATTTCAGAATTGCACCTTGCAATGTGGAGAAATTACTGTTTGTGCATTTACAATATTCATTGATTTTTACCATTGAAAAACGTCCAGAAATGATTGAAGCTACTGACTGAATGAAAGTAGCTGGCATCTCACTCTCTTTGAATCTTCTTTATCATGCTAAGAGGAGCAGGAAAAAGCAAAAAATTTCAGACTTGCACCTTGCAATGCGGAGAAATTACTGTTTGTGCATTTACAATATTCATTGATTTTTGCCATTGAAAAACGTCCAGAAATGATTGAAGGTACTGACTGAATGAAAGGAGCTGGCATCTCACTCTCTTTGAATCTTCTTTATCATGCTAAGAGGAGCAGGGAAAAGCAAAAAATTTCAGAATTGCACCTTGCAATGCGGAGAAATTACTGTTTGTGCATTTACAATATTCATTGATTTTTGCCACTGAAAAACGTCCAGAAATGATTGAAGCTACTGACTGAATGAAAGGAGCTGGCATCTCACTCTCTTTGAATCTTCTTTATCATGCTAAGAGGAGCAGGAAAAAGCAAAAAATTTCAGAATTGCACCTTGCAATGCGGAGAAATTACAGTTTGTGCATTTACAATATTCATTGATTTTTGCCATTGAAAAACATCCAGAAATGATTGAAGCTACTGACTGAATGAAAGGAGCTGGCATCTCACTCTCTTTGAATCTTCTTTATCATGCTAAGAGGAGCAGGAAAAAGCAAAAAATTTCAGAATTGCACCTTGCAATGTGGAGAAATTACTGTTTGTGCATTTACAATATTCATTGATTTTTACCATTGAAAAATGTCCAGAAATGATTGAAGCTACTGACTGAATGAAAGTAGCTGGCATCTCACTCTCTTTGAATCTTCTTTATCATGCTAAGAGGAGCAGGAAAAAGCAAAAAATTTCAGACTTGCACCTTGCAATGCGGAGAAATTACTGTTTGTGCATTTACAATATTCATTGATTTTTGCCATTGAAAAACATCATGTTATTCATATACCAGAAATGTTTGAAGCTACTGACTGAATGAAAGGAGCTGGCATCTCACTCTCTTTGAATCTTCTTTATCATGCTAAGAGGAGCAGGAAAAAGCAAAAAATTTCAGAATTGCACCTTGCAATGCGGAGAAATTACTGTTTGTGCATTTACAATATTCATTGATTTTTGCCATTGAAAAACATCATGTTTTTCATATACCAGAAATGTTTGAAGCTACTGACTGAATGAAAGGAGCTGGCATCTCACTCTCTTTGAATCTTCTTTATCATGCTAAGAGGAGCAGGAAAAAGCAAAAAATTTCAGAATTGCACCTTGCAATGCGGAGAAATTACTGTTTGTGCATTTACAATATTCATTGATTTTTGCCATTGAAAAACGTCCAGAAATGATTGAAGCTACTGACTGAATGAAAGGAGCTGGCATCTCACTCTCTTTGAATCTTCTTTATCATGCTAAGAGGAGCAGGAAAAATCAAAAAATTTCAGAATTGCACCTTGCAATGCGGAGAAATTACTGTTTGTGCATTTACAATATTCATTGATTTTTGCCATTGAAAAACATGTTATTCATATACCAGAAATGTTTGAAGCTACTGACTGAATGAAAGGAGCTGGCACCTCACTCTCTTTGAATCTTCTTTATCATGCTAAGAGGAGCGGGAAAAAGCAAAAAATTTCAGAATTGCACCTTGCAATGCGGAGAAATTACTGTTTGTGCATTTACAATATTCATTGATTTTTGCCATTGAAAAACGTCCAGAAATGATTGAAGGTACTGACTAAATGAAAGGAGCTGGCATCTCACTCTCTTTGAATCTTCTTTATCATGCTAAGAGGAGCAGGAAAAAGCAAAAAATTTCAGAATTGCACCTTGCAATGCGGAGAAATTACTGTTTGTGCATTTACAATATTCATTGATTTTTGCCATTGAAAAACGTCCAGAAATGATTGAAGCTACTGACTGAAAGAAAGGAGCTGGCATCTCACTCTGTTTGAATCTTCTTTATCATGCTAAGAGGAGCAGGAAAAAGCAAAAAATTTCAGAATTGCACCTTGCAATACGGAGAAATTACAGTTTGTGCATTTACAATATTCATTGATTTTTGCCATTGAAAAACATCCAGAAATGATTGAAGCTACTGACTGAATGAAAGGAGCTGGCATCTCACTCTCTTTGAATCTTCTTTATCATGCTAAGAGGAGCAGGAAAAAGCAAAAAATTTCAGACTTGCACCTTGCAATGCGGAGAAATTACTGTTTGTGCATTTACAATATTCATTGATTTTTGCCATTGAAAAACATCATGTTATTCATATACCAGAAATGTTTGAAGCTACTGACTGAATGAAAGGAGCTGGCATCTCACTCTCTTTGAATCTTCTTTATCATGCTAAGAGGAGCAGGAAAAAGCAAAAAATTTCAGAATTGCACCTTGCAATGCGGAGAAATTACTGTTTGTGCATTTACAATATTCATTGATTTTTGCCATTGAAAAACGTCCAGAAATGATTGAAGCTACTGACTGAATGAAAGGAGCTGGCATCTCACTCTCTTTGAATCTTGTTTATCATGCTAAGAGGAGCAGGAAAAAGCAAAAAATTTCAGAATTGCACCTTGCAATGCGGAGAAATTACTGTTTGTGCATTTACAATATTCATTGATTTTTGCCATTTCAAAACGTCCAGAAATGATTGAAGCTACTGACTGAATGAAAGGAGCTGGCATCTCACTCTCTTTGAATCTTCTTTATCATGCTAAGAGGAGCAGGAAAAAGCAAAAAATTTCAGAATTGCACCTTGCAATGCGGAGAAATTACTGTTTGTGCATTTACAATATTCATTGATTTTTGCCATTGAAAAACATCATGTTATTCATATACCAGAAATGATTGAAGCTACTGACTGAATGAAAGGAGCTGGCATCTCACTCTCTTTGAATCTTCTTTATCATGCTAAGAGGAGCAGGAAAAAGTAAAAAATTTCAGAATTGCACCTTGCAATGCGGAGAAATTACTGTTTGTGCATTTATAATATTCAATGATTTTTGCCATTGAAAAACGTCCAGAAATGATTGAAGCTACTGACTGAACGAAAGGAGCTGGCATCTCACTCTCTTTGAATCTTCTTTATCATGCTAAGAGGAGCAGGAAAAAGCAAAAAATTTCAGAATTGCACCTTGCAATGCGGAGAAATTACTGTTTGTGCATTTACAATATTCATTGATTTTTGCCATTGAAAAACGTCCAGAAATGATTGAAGCTACTGACTGAATGAAAGGAGCTGGCATCTCACTCTCTTTGAATCTTCTTTATCATGCTAAGAGGAGCAGGAAAAAGCAAAAAATTTCAGAATTGCACCTTGCAATGCGGAGAAATTACTGTTTGTGCATTTACAATATTCATTGATTTTTGCCATTGAAAAACATCATGTTATTCATATACCAGAAATGTTTGAAGCTACTGACTGAATGAAAGGAGCTGACATCTCACTCTCTTTGAATCTTCTTTATCATGCTAAGAGGAGCAGGAAAAAGCAAAAAATTTCAGAATTGCACCTTGCAATGCGGAGAAATTACTGTTTGTGCATTTACAATATTCATTGATTTTTGCCATTGAAAAACGTCCAGAAATGATTGAAGCTACTGACTGAATGAAAGGAACTGGCATCTCACTCTCTTTGAATCTTCTTTATCATGCTAAGAGGAGCAGGAAAAAGCAAAAAATTTCAGAATTGCACCTTGCAATGCGGAGAAATTACTGTTTGTGCATTTACAATATTCATTGATTTTTGCCATTGAAAAACATCATGTTATTCATATACCAGAAATGTTTGAAGCTACTGACTGAATGAAAGGAGCTGGCATCTCACTCTCTTTGAATCTTCTTTATCATGCTAAGAGGAGCAGGAAAAAGCAAAAAATTTCAGAATTGCACCTTGCAATGTGGAGAAATTACTGTTTGTGCATTTACAATATTCATTGATTTTTGCCATTGAAAAACATCATGTTATTCATATACCAGAAATGTTTGAAGCTACTGACTGAATGAAAGGAGCTGGCATCTCACTCTCTTTGAATCTTCTTTATCATGCTAAGAGGAGCAGGAAAAAGCAAAAAATTTCAGAATTGCACCTTGCAATGTGGAGAAATTACTGTTTGTGCATTTACAATATTCATTGATTTTTACCATTGAAAAACGTCCAGAAATGATTGAAGCTACTGACTGAATGAAAGTAGCTGGCATCTCACTCTCTTTGAATCTTCTTTATCATGCTAAGAGGAGCAGGAAAAAGCAAAAAATTTCAGACTTGCACCTTGCAATGCGGAGAAATTACTGTTTGTGCATTTACAATATTCATTGATTTTTGCCATTGAAAAACATCATGTTATTCATATACCAGAAATGTTTGAAGCTTCTGACTGAATGAAAGGAGCTGGCATCTCACTCTCTTTGAATCTTCTTTATCATGCTAAGAGGAGCAGGAAAAAGCAAAAAATTTCAGACTTGCACCTTGCAATGCGGAGAAATTACTGTTTGTGCATTTACAATATTCATTGATTTTTGCCATTGAAAAACATCATGTTATTCATATACCAGAAATGTTTGAAGCTACTGACTGAATGAAAGGAGCTGGCATCTCACTCTCTTTGAATCTTCTTTATCATGCTAAGAGGAGCAGGAAAAAGCAAAAAATTTCAGAATTGCACCTTGCAATGCGGAGAAATTACTGTTTGTGCATTTACAATATTCATTGATTTTTGCCATTGAAAAACGTCCAGAAATGATTGAAGCTACTGACTGAATGAAAGGAGCTGGCATCTCACTCTCTTTGAATCTTCTTTATCATGCTAAGAGGAGCAGGAAAAAGCAAAAAATTTCAGAATTGCACCTTGCAATGCGGAGAAATTACTGTTTGTGCATTTACAATATTCATTGATTTTTGCCATTGATAAACGTCCAGAAATGATTGAAGCTACTGATTGAATGAAAGGAGCTGGCATCTCACTCTCTTTGAATCTTCTTTATCATGCTAAGAGGAGCAGGAAAAAGCAAAAAATTTCAGAATTGCACCTTGCAATGCGGAGAAATTACTGTTTGTGCATTTACAATATTCATTGATTTTTGCTATTGAAAAACATCATGTTATTCATATACCAGAAATGATTGAAGCTACTGACTGAATGAAAGGAGCTGGCATCTCACTCTCTTTGAATCTTCTTTATCATGCTAAGAGGAGCAGGAAAAAGCAAAAAATTTCAGAATTGCACCTTGCAATGCGGAGAAATTATAGTTTGTGCATTTACAATATTCATTGATTTTTGCCATTGAAAAACGTCCAGAAATGATTGAAGCTACTGACTGAATGAAAGGAGCTGGCATCTCACTCTCTTTGAATCTTCTTTATCATGCTAAGAGGAGCAGGAAAAAGCAAAAAATTTCAGAATTGCACCTTGCAATGTGGAGAAATTACTGTTTGTGCATTTACAATATTCATTGATTTTTGCCATTGAAAAACGTCCAGAAATGATTGAAGCTACTGACTGAATGAAAGGAGCTGGCATCTCACTCTCTTTGAATCTTCTTTATCATGCTAAGAGGAGCAGGAAAAAGCAAAAAATTTCAGAATTGCACCTTGCAATGCGGAGAAATTACTGTTTGTGCATTTACAATATTCATTGATTTTTGCTATTGAAAAACATCATGTTATTCATATACCAGAAATGATTGAAGCTACTGACTGAATGAAAGGAGCTGGCATCTCACTCTCTTTGAATCTTCTTTATCATGCTAAGAGGAGCAGGAAAAAGCAAAAAATTTCAGAATTGCACCTTGCAATGCGGAGAAATTACAGTTTGTGCATTTACAATATTCATTGATTTTTGCCATTGAAAAGCGTCCAGAAATGATTGAAGCTACTGACTGAATGAAAGGAGCTGGCATCTCACTCTCTTTGAATCTTCTTTATCATGCTAAGAGGAGCAGGAAAAAGCAAAAAATTTCAGAATTGCACCTTGCAATGCGGAGAAATTACTGTTTGTGCATTTACAATATTCATTGATTTTTGCCATTGAAAAATGTCCAGAAATGATTGAAGCTACTGACTGAATGAAAGGAGCTGGCATCTCACTCTCTTTGAATCTTCTTTATCATGCTAAGAGGAGCAGGAAAAAGCAAAAAATTTCAGAATTGCGCCTTGCAATGCGGAGAAATTACTGTTTGTGCATTTACAAAATTCATTGATTTTTGCCATTGAAAAACATCATGTTATTCATATACCAGAAATGATTGAAGCTACTGACTGAAGGAAAGGAGCTGGCATCTCACTCTCTTTGAATCTTCTTTATCATGCTAAGAGGAGCAGGAAAAAGCAAAAAATTTCAGAATTGCACCTTGCAATGCGGAGAAATTACTGTTTGTGCATTTACAATATTCATTGATTTTTGCCATTGAAAAACGTCCAGAAATGATTGAAGCTACTGACTGAATGAAAGGAGCTGGCATCTCACTCTCTTTGAATCTTCTTTATCATGCTAAGAGGAGCAGGAAAAAGCAAAAAATTTCAGAATTGCACCTTGCAATGCGGAGAAATTACTGTTTGTGCATTTACAATATTCATTGATTTTTGCGATTGAAAAACATCATGTTATTCATATACCAGAAATGATTGAAGCTACTGACTGAATGAAAGGAGCTGGCATCTCATTCTCTTTGAATCTTCTTTATCATGCTAAGAGGAGCAGGAAAAAGTAAAAAATTTCAGAATTGCACCTTGCAATGCGGAGAAATTACTGTTTGTGCATTTACAATATTCAATGATTTTTGCCATTGAAAAACGTCCAGAAATGATTGAAGCTACTGACTGAATGAAAGGAGCTGGCATCTCACTCTCTTTGAATCTTGTTTATCATGCTAAGAGGAGCAGGAAAAAGCAAAAAATTTCAGAATTGCACCTTGCAATGCGGAGAAATTACTGTTTGTGCATTTACAATATTCATTGATTTTTGCCATTGAAAAACGTCCAGAAATGATTGAAGCTACTGACTGAATGAAAGGAGCTGGCATCTCACTCTCTTTGAATCTTCTTTATCATGCTAAGAGGAGCAGGAAAAAGCAAAAAATTTCAGAATTGCACCTTGCAATGCGGAGAAATTACTGTTTGTGCATTTACAATATTCATTGATTTTTGCTATTGAAAAACATCATGTTATTCATATACCAGAAATGATTGAAGCTACTGACTGAATGAAAGGAGCTGGCATCTCACTCTCTTTGAATCTTCTTTATCATGCTAAGAGGAGCAGGAAAAAGCAAAAAATTTCAGAATTGCACCTTGCAATGCGGAGAAATTACTGTTTGTGCATTTATAATATTCAAAGATTTTTGCCATTGAAAAACGTCCAGAAATGATTGAAGCTACTGACTGAACGAAAGGAGCTGGCATCTCACTCTCTTTGAATCTTCTTTATCATGCTAAGAGGAGCAGGAAAAAGCAAAAAATTTCAGAATTGCACCTTGCAATGCGGAGAAATTACTGTTTGTGCATTTACAATATTCATTGATTTTTGCCATTGAAAAACGTCCAGAAATGATTGAAGCTACTGACTGAATGAAAGGAGCTGGCATCTCACTCTCTTTGAATCTTCTTTATCATGCTAAGAGGAGCAGGAAAAAGCAAAAAATTTCAGAATTGCACCTTGCAATGCGGAGAAATTACTGTTTGTGCATTTACAATATTCATTGATTTTTGCTATTGAAAAACATCATGTTATTCATATACCAGAAATGATTGAAGCTACTGACTGAATGAAAGGAGCTGGCATCTCACTCTCTTTGAATCTTCTTTATCATGCTAAGAGGAGCAGGAAAAAGCAAAAAATTTCAGAATTGCACCTTGCAATGCGGAGAAATTATAGTTTGTGCATTTACAATATTCATTGATTTTTGCCATTGAAAAACTTCCAGAAATGATTGAAGCTACTGACTGAATGAAAGGAGCTGGCATCTCACTCTCTTTGAATCTTCTTTATCATGCTAAGAGGAGCAGGAAAAAGCAAAAAATTTCAGAATTGCACCTTGCAATGCGGAGAAATTACTGTTTGTGCATTTACAATATTCATTGATTTTTGCGATTGAAAAACATCATGTTATTCATATACCAGAAATGATTGAAGCTACTGACTGAATGAAAGGAGCTGGCATCTCACTCTCTTTGAATCTTCTTTATCATGCTAAGAGGAGCAGGAAAAAGTAAAAAATTTCAGAATTGCACCTTGCAATGCGGAGAAATTACTGTTTGTGCATTTACAATATTCAATGATTTTTGCCATTGAAAAACGTCCAGAAATGATTGAAGCTACTGACTGAATGAAAGGAGCTGGCATCTCACTCTCTTTGAATCTTCTTTATCATGCTAAGAGGAGCAGGAAAAAGCAAAAAATTTCAGAATTGCACCTTGCAATGCGGAGAAATTACTGTTTGTGCATTTACAATATTCATTGATTTTTGCCATTGAAAAACGTCCAGAAATGATTGAAGCTACTGACTGAATGAAAGGAGCTGGCATCTCACTCTCTTTGAATCTTCTTTATCATGCTAAGAGGAGCAGGAAAAAGCAAAAAATTTCAGAATTGCACCTTGCAATGCGGAGAAATTACTGTTTGTGCATTTACAATATTCATTGATTTTTGCCATTGAAAAACATCATGTTATTCATATACCAGAAATGATTGAAGCTACTGACTGAATGAAAGGAGCTGGCATCTCACTCTCTTTGAATCTTCTTTATCATGCTAAGAGGAGCAGGAAAAAGTAAAAAATTTCAGAATTGCACCTTGCAATGCGGAGAAATTACTGTTTGTGCATTTATAATATTCAATGATTTTTGCCATTGAAAAACGTCCAGAAATGATTGAAGCTACTGACTGAACGAAAGGAGCTGGCATCTCACTCTCTTTGAGTCTTCTTTATCATGCTAAGAGGAGCAGGAAAAAGCAAAAAATTTCAGAATTGCACCTTGCAATGCGGAGAAATTACTGTTTGTGCATTTACAATATTCATTGATTTTTGCCATTGAAAAACATCATGTTATTCATATACCAGAAATGTTTGAAGCTACTGACTGAATGAAAGGAGCTGGCATCTCACTCTTTGAATCTTCTTTATCATGCTAAGAGGAGCAGGAAAAAGCAAAAAATTTCAGAATTGCACCTTGCAATGCGGAGAAATTACTGTTTGTGCATTTACAATATTCAATGATTTTTGCCATTGAAAAACGTCCAGAAATGATTGAAGCTACTGACTGAATGAAAGGAGCTGGCATCTCACTCTCTTTGAATCTTGTTTATCATGCTAAGAGGAGCAGGAAAAAGCAAAAAATTTCAGAATTGCACCTTGCAATGCGGAGAAATTACTGTTTGTGCATTTACAATATTCATTGATTTTTGCCATTGAAAAACGTCCAGAAATGATTGAAGCTACTGACTGAATGAAAGGAGCTGGCATCTCACTCTCTTTGAATCTTCTTTATCATGCTAAGAGGAGCAGGAAAAAGCAAAAAATTTCAGAATTGCACCTTGCAATGCGGAGAAATTACTGTTTGTGCATTTACAATATTCATTGATTTTTGCTATTGAAAAACATCATGTTATTCATATACCAGAAATGATTGAAGCTACTGACTGAATGAAAGGAGCTGGCATCTCACTCTCTTTGAATCTTCTTTATCATGCTAAGAGGAGCAGGAAAAAGCAAAAAATTTCAGAATTGCACCTTGCAATGCGGAGAAATTACTGTTTGTGCATTTACAATATTCATTGATTTTTGCCATTGAAAAACGTCCAGAAATGATTGAAGCTACTGACTGAATGAAAGGAGCTGGCATCTCACTCTCTTTGAATCTTCTTTATCATGCTAAGAGGAGCAGGAAAAAGCAAAAAATTTCAGAATTGCACCTTGCAATGCGGAGAAATTACTGTTTGTGCATTTACAATATTCATTGATTTTTGCTATTGAAAAACATCATGTTATTCATATACCAGAAATGATTGAAGCTACTGACTGAATGAAAGGAGCTGGCATCTCACTCTCTTTGAATCTTCTTTATCATGCTAAGAGGAGCAGGAAAAAGCAAAAAATTTCAGAATTGCACCTTGCAATGCGGAGAAATTACTGTTTGTGCATTTATAATATTCAAAGATTTTTGCCATTGAAAAACGTCCAGAAATGATTGAAGCTACTGACTGAACGAAAGGAGCTGGCATCTCACTCTCTTTGAATCTTCTTTATCATGCTAAGAGGAGCAGGAAAAAGCAAAAAATTTCAGAATTGCACCTTGCAATGCGGAGAAATTACTGTTTGTGCATTTACAATATTCATTGATTTTTGCCATTGAAAAACGTCCAGAAATGATTGAAGCTACTGACTGAATGAAAGGAGCTGGCATCTCACTCTCTTTGAATCTTCTTTATCATGCTAAGAGGAGCAGGAAAAAGCAAAAAATTTCAGAATTGCACCTTGCAATGCGGAGAAATTACTGTTTGTGCATTTACAATATTCATTGATTTTTGCTATTGAAAAACATCATGTTATTCATATACCAGAAATGATTGAAGCTACTGACTGAATGAAAGGAGCTGGCATCTCACTCTCTTTGAATCTTCTTTATCATGCTAAGAGGAGCAGGAAAAAGCAAAAAATTTCAGAATTGCACCTTGCAATGCGGAGAAATTATAGTTTGTGCATTTACAATATTCATTGATTTTTGCCATTGAAAAACTTCCAGAAATGATTGAAGCTACTGACTGAATGAAAGTAGCTGGCATCTCACTCTCTTTGAATCTTCTTTATCATGCTAAGAGGAGCAGGAAAAAGCAAAAAATTTCAGAATTGCACCTTGCAATGCGGAGAAATTACTGTTTGTGCATTTACAATATTCATTGATTTTTGCGATTGAAAAACATCATGTTATTCATATACCAGAAATGATTGAAGCTACTGACTGAATGAAAGGAGCTGACATCTCACTCTCTTTGAATCTTCTTTATCATGCTAAGAGGAGCAGGAAAAAGTAAAAAATTTCAGAATTGCACCTTGCAATGCGGAGAAATTACTGTTTGTGCATTTACAATATTCAATGATTTTTGCCATTGAAAAACGTCCAGAAATGATTGAAGCTACTGACTGAATGAAAGGAGCTGGCATCTCACTCTCTTTGAATCTTCTTTATCATGCTAAGAGGAGCAGGAAAAAGCAAAAAATTTCAGAATTGCACCTTGCAATGCGGAGAAATTACTGTTTGTGCATTTACAATATTCATTGATTTTTGCCATTGAAAAACGTCCAGAAATGATTGAAGCTACTGACTGAATGAAAGGAGCTGGCATCTCACTCTCTTTGAATCTTCTTTATCATGCTAAGAGGAGCAGGAAAAAGCAAAAAATTTCAGAATTGCACCTTGCAATGCGGAGAAATTACTGTTTGTGCATTTACAATATTCATTGATTTTTGCCATTGAAAAACATCATGTTATTCATATACCAGAAATGATTGAAGCTACTGACTGAATGAAAGGAGCTGGCATCTCACTCTCTTTGAATCTTCTTTATCATGCTAAGAGGAGCAGGAAAAAGTAAAAAATTTCAGAATTGCACCTTGCAATGCGGAGAAATTACTGTTTGTGCATTTATAATATTCAATGATATTTGCCATTGAAAAACGTCCAGAAATGATTGAAGCTACTGACTGAACGAAAGGAGCTGGCATCTCACTCTCTTTGAGTCTTCTTTATCATGCTAAGAGGAGCAGGAAAAAGCAAAAAATTTCAGAATTGCACCTTGCAATGCGGAGAAATTACTGTTTGTGCATTTACAATATTCATTGATTTTTGCCATTGAAAAACATCATGTTATTCATATACCAGAAATGTTTGAAGCTACTGACTGAATGAAAGGAGCTGGCATCTCACTCTTTGAATCTTCTTTATCATGCTAAGAGGAGCAGGAAAAAGCAAAAAATTTCAGAATTGCACCTTGCAATGCGGAGAAATTACTGTTTGTGCATTTACAATATTCAATGATTTTTGCCATTGAAAAACGTCCAGAAATGATTGAAGCTACTGACTGAATGAAAGGAGCTGGCATCTCACTCTCTTTGAATCTTGTTTATCATGCTAAGAGGAGCAGGAAAAAGCAAAAAATTTCAGAATTGCACCTTGCAATGCGGAGAAATTACTGTTTGTGCATTTACAATATTCATTGATTTTTGCCATTGAAAAACGTCCAGAAATGATTGAAGCTACTGACTGAATGAAAGGAGCTGGCATCTCACTCTCTTTGAATCTTCTTTATCATGCTAAGAGGAGCAGGAAAAAGCAAAAAATTTCAGAATTGCACCTTGCAATGCGGAGAAATTACTGTTTGTGCATTTACAATATTCATTGATTTTTGCTATTGAAAAACATCATGTTATTCATATACCAGAAATGATTGAAGCTACTGACTGAATGAAAGGAGCTGGCATCTCACTCTCTTTGAATCTTCTTTATCATGCTAAGAGGAGCAGGAAAAAGCAAAAAATTTCAGAATTGCACCTTGCAATGCGGAGAAATTATAGTTTGTGCATTTACAATATTCATTGATTTTTGCCATTGAAAAACGTCCAGAAATGATTGAAGCTACTGACTGAATGAAAGGAGCTGGCATCTCACTCTCTTTGAATCTTCTTTATCATGCTAAGAGGAGCAGGAAAAAGCAAAAAATTTCAGAATTGCACCTTGCAATGCGGAGAAATTACTGTTTGTGCATTTACAATATTCATTGATTTTTGCCATTGAAAAACGTCCAGAAATGATTGAAGCTACTGACTGAATGAAAGGAGCTGGCATCTCACTCTCTTTGAATCTTCTTTATCATGCTAGGATTAACAGGAAAAAGCAAAAAATTTCAGAATTGCACCTTGCAATGTGGAGATATTACTGTTTGTGCATTTACAATATTCATTGATTTTTGCCATTGAAAAACATGTTTTTCATATACCAGAAATGTTTGAAGCTACTGACTGAATGAAAGGAGCTGGCATATCACTCTCTTTGAATCTTCTTTATCATGCTAGGATTAACAGGAAAAAGCAAAAAATTTCAGAATTGCACCTTGCAATGTGGAGATATTACTGTTTGTGCATTTACAATATTCATTGATTTTTGCCATTGAAAAACGTCCAGAAATGTTTGAAGCTACTGACTGAATGAAAGGAGCTGGCATCTCACTCTCTTTGAATCTTCTTTATCATGCTAGGATTAACAGGAAAAAGCTAAAAATTTCAGAATTGCACCGTGCAATGTGGAGATATTACTGTTTGTGCATTTACAATATTCATTGATTTTTGCCATTGAAAAACATGTTTTTCATATACCAGAAATGTTTGAAGCTACTGACTGAATGCAAGGAGCTGGCATCTCACTCTCTTTGAATCTTCTTTATCATGCTAGGATTAGCAGGAAAAAGCAAAAAATTTCAGAATTGCACCTTGCAATGTGGAGATATTACTGTTTGTGCATTTACAATATTCATTGATTTTTGCCATTGAAAAACATGTTTTTCATATACCAGAAATGTTTGAAGCTACTGACTGAATGAAAGGAGCTGGCATCTCACTCTCTTTGAATCTTCTTTATCATGCTAGGATTAACAGGAAAAAGCTAAAAATTTCAGAATTGCACCGTGCAATGTGGAGATATTACTGTTTGTGCATTTACAATATTCATTGATTTTTGCCATTGAAAAACATGTTTTTCATATACCAGAAATGTTTGAAGCTACTGACTGAATGAAAGGAGCTGGCATCTCACTCTCTTTGAATCTTCTTTATCATGCTAGGATTAACAGGAAAAAGCTAAAAATTTCAGAATTGCACCGTGCAATGTGGAGATATTACTGTTTGTGCATTTACAATATTCATTGATTTTTGCCATTGAA
The DNA here is from genome assembly GCF_046119375.1 of Phyllobates terribilis. Classification (NCBI taxonomy): domain Eukaryota; kingdom Metazoa; phylum Chordata; class Amphibia; order Anura; family Dendrobatidae; genus Phyllobates; species Phyllobates terribilis. The sequence goes on from NW_027364822.1 coordinate 62,438, forward strand.
AAACATGTTTTTCATATACCAGAAATGTTTGAAGCTACTGACTGAATGAAAGGAGCTGGCATCTCACTCTCTTTGAATCTTCTTTATCATGCTAGGATTAACAGGAAAAAGCTAAAAATTTCAGAATTGCACCGTGCAATGTGGAGATATTACTGTTTGTGCATTTACAATATTCATTGATTTTTGCCATTGAAAAACATGTTTTTCATATACCAGAAATGTTTGAAGCTACTGACTGAATGAAAGGAGCTGGCATCTCACTCTCTTTGAATCTTCTTTATCATGCTAGGATTAGCAGGAAAAAGCAAAAAATTTCAGAATTGCACCTTGCAATGTGGAGATATTACTGTTTGTGCATTTACAATATTCATTGATTTTTGCCATTGAAAAACGTCCAGAAATGTTTGAAGCTACTGACTGAATGAAAGGAGCTGGCATCTCACTCTCTTTGAATCTTCTTTATCATGCTAGGATTAGCAGGAAAAAGCAAAAAATTTCAGAATTGCACCTTGCAATGTGGAGATATTACTGTTTGTGCATTTACAATATTCATTGATTTTTGCCATTGAAAAACATGTTTTTCATATACCAGAAATGTTTGAAGCTACTGACTGAATGAAAGGAGCTGGCATCTCACTCTCTTTGAATCTTCTTTATCATGCTAGGATTAACAGGAAAAAGCTAAAAATTTCAGAATTGCACCGTGCAATGTGGAGATATTACTGTTTGTGCATTTACAATATTCATTGATTTTTGCCATTGAAAAACATGTTTTTCATATACCAGAAATGTTTGAAGCTACTGACTGAATGAAAGGAGCTGGCATCTCACTCTCTTTGAATCTTCTTTATCATGCTAGGATTAGCAGGAAAAAGCAAAAAATTTCAGAATTGCACCTTGCAATGTGGAGATATTACTGTTTGTGCATTTACAATATTCATTGATTTTTGCCATTGAAAAACGTCCAGAAATGTTTGAAGCTACTGACTGAATGAAAGGAGCTGGCATCTCACTCTCTTTGAATCTTCTTTATCATGCTAGGATTAGCAGGAAAAAGCAAAAAATTTCAGAATTGCACCTTGCAATGTGGAGATATTACTGTTTGTGCATTTACAATATTCATTGATTTTTGCCATTGAAAAACATGTTTTTCATATACCAGAAATGTTTGAAGCTACTGACTGAATGAAAGGAGCTGGCATCTCACTCTCTTTGAATCTTCTTTATCATGCTAGGATTAACAGGAAAAAGCAAAAAATTTCAGAATTGCACCTTGCAATGTGGAGATATTACTGTTTGTGCATTTACAATATTCATTGATTTTTGCCATTGAAAAACATGTTTTTCATATACCAGAAATGTTTGAAGCTACTGACTGAATGAAAGGAGCTGGCATATCACTCTCTTTGAATCTTCTTTATCATGCTAGGATTAACAGGAAAAAGCAAAAAATTTCAGAATTGCACCTTGCAATGTGGAGATATTACTGTTTGTGCATTTACAATATTCATTGATTTTTGCCATTGAAAAACGTCCAGAAATGTTTGAAGCTACTGACTGAAAGGAGCTGGCATCTCACTCTCTTTGAATCTTCTTTATCATGCTAGGATTAACAGGAAAAAGCTAAAAATTTCAGAATTGCACCGTGCAATGTGGAGATATTACTGTTTGTGCATTTACAATATTCATTGATTTTTGCCATTGAAAAACATGTTTTTCATATACCAGAAATGTTTGAAGCTACTGACTGAATGCAAGGAGCTGGCATCTCACTCTCTTTGAATCTTCTTTATCATGCTAGGATTAGCAGGAAAAAGCAAAAAATTTCAGAATTGCACCTTGCAATGTGGAGATATTACTGTTTGTGCATTTACAATATTCATTGATTTTTGCCATTGAAAAACATGTTTTTCATATACCAGAAATGTTTGAAGCTACTGACTGAATGAAAGGAGCTGGCATCTCACTCTCTTTGAATCTTCTTTATCATGCTAGGATTAACAGGAAAAAGCAAAAAATTTCAGAATTGCACCTTGCAATGTGGAGATATTACTGTTTGTGCATTTACAATATTCATTGATTTTTGCCATTGAAAAACATGTTTTTCATATACCAGAAATGTTTGAAGCTACTGACTGAATGAAAGGAGCTGGCATCTCACTCTCTTTGAATCTTCTTTATCATGCTAGGATTAACAGGAAAAAGCAAAAAATTTCAGAATTGCACCTTGCAATGTGGAGATATTACTGTTTGTGCATTTACAATATTCATTGATTTTTGCCATTGAAAAACATGTTTTTCATATACCAGAAATGTTTGAAGCTACTGACTGAATGAAAGGAGCTGGCATCTCACTCTCTTTGAATCTTCTTTATCATGCTAGGATTAACAGGAAAAAGCTAAAAATTTCAGAATTGCACCGTGCAATGTGGAGATATTACTGTTTGTGCATTTACAATATTCATTGATTTTTGCCATTGAAAAACATGTTTTTCATATACCAGAAATGTTTGAAGCTACTGACTGAATGAAAGGAGCTGGCATCTCACTCTCTTTGAATCTTCTTTATCATGCTAGGATTAGCAGGAAAAAGCAAAAAATTTCAGAATTGCACCTTGCAATGTGGAGATATTACTGTTTGTGCATTTACAATATTCATTGATTTTTGCCATTGAAAAACATGTTTTTCATATACCAGAAATGTTTGAAGCTACTGACTGAATGAAAGGAGCTGGCATCTCACTCTCTTTGAATCTTCTTTATCATGCTAGGATTAACAGGAAAAAGCTAAAAATTTCAGAATTGCACCGTGCAATGTGGAGATATTACTGTTTGTGCATTTACAATATTCATTGATTTTTGCCATTGAAAAACATGTTTTTCATATACCAGAAATGTATGAAGCTACTGACTGAATGAAAGGAGCTGGCATCTCACTCTCTTTGAATCTTCTTTATCATGCTAGGATTAGCAGGAAAAAGCAAAAAATTTCAGAATTGCACCTTGCAATGTGGAGATATTACTGTTTGTGCATTTACAATATTCATTGATTTATGCCATTGAAAAACATGTTTTTCATATACCAGAAATGTTTGAAGCTACTGACTGAATGAAAGGAGCTGGCATCTCACTCTCTTTGAATCTTCTTTATCATGCTAAGAGGAGCAGGAAAAAGCAAAAAATTTCAGAATTGCACCTTGCAATGCGGAGAAATTACTGTGTGTGCATTTACAATATTCATTGATTTTTGCTATTGAAAAACATCATGTTATTCATATACCAGAAATGATTGAAGCTACTGACTGAATGAAAGGAGCTGGCATCTCACTCTCTTTGAATCTTCTTTATCATGCTAAGAGGAGCAGGAAAAAGCAAAAAATTTCAGAATTGCACCTTGCAATGCGGAGAAATTACTGTTTGTGCATTTACAATATTCATTGATTTTTGCCATTGAAAAACGTCCAGAAATGATTGAAGCTACTGACTGAATGAAAGGAGCTGGCATCTCACTCTCTTTGAATCTTCTTTATCATGCTAAGAGGAGCAGGAAAAAGCAAAAAATTTCAGAATTGCACCTTGCAATGCGGAGAAATTACTGTTTGTGCATTTACAATATTCATTGATTTTTGCTATTGAAAAACATCATGTTATTCATATACCAGAAATGATTGAAGCTACTGACTGAATGAAAGGAGCTGGCATCTCACTCTCTTTGAATCTTCTTTATCATGCTAAGAGGAGCAGGAAAAAGCAAAAAATTTCAGAATTGCACCTTGCAATGCGGAGAAATTACTGTTTGTGCATTTATAATATTCAAAGATTTTTGCCATTGAAAAACGTCCAGAAATGATTGAAGCTACTGACTGAACGAAAGGAGCTGGCATCTCACTCTCTTTGAATCTTCTTTATCATGCTAAGAGGAGCAGGAAAAAGCAAAAAATTTCAGAATTGCACCTTGCAATGCGGAGAAATTACTGTTTGTGCATTTACAATATTCATTGATTTTTGCCATTGAAAAACGTCCAGAAATGATTGAAGCTACTGACTGAATGAAAGGAGCTGGCATCTCACTCTCTTTGAATCTTCTTTATCATGCTAAGAGGAGCAGGAAAAAGCAAAAAATTTCAGAATTGCACCTTGCAATGCGGAGAAATTACTGTTTGTGCATTTACAATATTCATTGATTTTTGCTATTGAAAAACATCATGTTATTCATATACCAGAAATGATTGAAGCTACTGACTGAATGAAAGGAGCTGGCATCTCACTCTCTTTGAATCTTCTTTATCATGCTAAGAGGAGCAGGAAAAAGCAAAAAATTTCAGAATTGCACCTTGCAATGCGGAGAAATTATAGTTTGTGCATTTACAATATTCATTGATTTTTGCCATTGAAAAACTTCCAGAAATGATTGAAGCTACTGACTGAATGAAAGTAGCTGGCATCTCACTCTCTTTGAATCTTCTTTATCATGCTAAGAGGAGCAGGAAAAAGCAAAAAATTTCAGAATTGCACCTTGCAATGCGGAGAAATTACTGTTTGTGCATTTACAATATTCATTGATTTTTGCGATTGAAAAACATCATGTTATTCATATACCAGAAATGATTGAAGCTACTGACTGAATGAAAGGAGCTGACATCTCACTCTCTTTGAATCTTCTTTATCATGCTAAGAGGAGCAGGAAAAAGTAAAAAATTTCAGAATTGCACCTTGCAATGCGGAGAAATTACTGTTTGTGCATTTACAATATTCAATGATTTTTGCCATTGAAAAACGTCCAGAAATGATTGAAGCTACTGACTGAATGAAAGGAGCTGGCATCTCACTCTCTTTGAATCTTCTTTATCATGCTAAGAGGAGCAGGAAAAAGCAAAAAATTTCAGAATTGCACCTTGCAATGCGGAGAAATTACTGTTTGTGCATTTACAATATTCATTGATTTTTGCCATTGAAAAACGTCCAGAAATGATTGAAGCTACTGACTGAATGAAAGGAGCTGGCATCTCACTCTCTTTGAATCTTCTTTATCATGCTAAGAGGAGCAGGAAAAAGCAAAAAATTTCAGAATTGCACCTTGCAATGCGGAGAAATTACTGTTTGTGCATTTACAATATTCATTGATTTTTGCCATTGAAAAACATCATGTTATTCATATACCAGAAATGATTGAAGCTACTGACTGAATGAAAGGAGCTGGCATCTCACTCTCTTTGAATCTTCTTTATCATGCTAAGAGGAGCAGGAAAAAGTAAAAAATTTCAGAATTGCACCTTGCAATGCGGAGAAATTACTGTTTGTGCATTTATAATATTCAATGATTTTTGCCATTGAAAAACGTCCAGAAATGATTGAAGCTACTGACTGAACGAAAGGAGCTGGCATCTCACTCTCTTTGAGTCTTCTTTATCATGCTAAGAGGAGCAGGAAAAAGCAAAAAATTTCAGAATTGCACCTTGCAATGCGGAGAAATTACTGTTTGTGCATTTACAATATTCATTGATTTTTGCCATTGAAAAACATCATGTTATTCATATACCAGAAATGTTTGAAGCTACTGACTGAATGAAAGGAGCTGGCATCTCACTCTTTGAATCTTCTTTATCATGCTAAGAGGAGCAGGAAAAAGCAAAAAATTTCAGAATTGCACCTTGCAATGCGGAGAAATTACTGTTTGTGCATTTACAATATTCAATGATTTTTGCCATTGAAAAACGTCCAGAAATGATTGAAGCTACTGACTGAATGAAAGGAGCTGGCATCTCACTCTCTTTGAATCTTGTTTATCATGCTAAGAGGAGCAGGAAAAAGCAAAAAATTTCAGAATTGCACCTTGCAATGCGGAGAAATTACTGTTTGTGCATTTACAATATTCATTGATTTTTGCCATTGAAAAACGTCCAGAAATGATTGAAGCTACTGACTGAATGAAAGGAGCTGGCATCTCACTCTCTTTGAATCTTCTTTATCATGCTAAGAGGAGCAGGAAAAAGCAAAAAATTTCAGAATTGCACCTTGCAATGCGGAGAAATTACTGTTTGTGCATTTACAATATTCATTGATTTTTGCTATTGAAAAACATCATGTTATTCATATACCAGAAATGATTGAAGCTACTGACTGAATGAAAGGAGCTGGCATCTCACTCTCTTTGAATCTTCTTTATCATGCTAAGAGGAGCAGGAAAAAGCAAAAAATTTCAGAATTGCACCTTGCAATGCGGAGAAATTATAGTTTGTGCATTTACAATATTCATTGATTTTTGCCATTGAAAAACGTCCAGAAATGATTGAAGCTACTGACTGAATGAAAGGAGCTGGCATCTCACTCTCTTTGAATCTTCTTTATCATGCTAAGAGGAGCAGGAAAAAGCAAAAAATTTCAGAATTGCACCTTGCAATGCGGAGAAATTACTGTTTGTGCATTTACAATATTCATTGATTTTTGCCATTGAAAAACGTCCAGAAATGATTGAAGCTACTGACTGAATGAAAGGAGCTGGCATCTCACTCTCTTTGAATCTTCTTTATCATGCTAAGAGGAGCAGGAAAAAGCAAAAAATTTCAGAATTGCACCTTGCAATGCGGAGAAATTACTGTTTGTGCATTTACAATATTCATTGATTTTTGCTATTGAAAAACATCATGTTATTCATATACCAGAAATGATTGAAGCTACTGACTGAATGAAAGGAGCTGGCATCTCACTCTCTTTGAATCTTCTTTATCATGCTAAGAGGAGCAGGAAAAAGCAAAAAATTTCAGAATTGCACCTTGCAATGCGGAGAAATTACAGTTTGTGCATTTACAATATTCATTGATTTTTGCCATTGAAAAGCGTCCAGAAATGATTGAAGCTACTGACTGAATGAAAGGAGCTGGCATCTCACTCTCTTTGAATCTTCTTTATCATGCTAAGAGGAGCAGGAAAAAGCAAAAAATTTCAGAATTGCACCTTGCAATGCGGAGAAATTACTGTTTGTGCATTTACAATATTCATTGATTTTTGCCATTGAAAAACGTCCAGAAATGATTGAAGGTACTGACTGAATGAAAGGAGCTGGCATCTCACTCACTTTGAATCTTTATCATGCTAAGAGGAGCAGGAAAAAGCAAAAAATTTCAGAATTGCACCTTGCAATGCGGAGAAATTACTGTTTGTGCATTTACAATATTCATTGATTTTTGCCATTGAAAAACGTCCAGAAATGATTGAAGCTACTGACTGAATGAAAGGAGCTGGCATCTCACTCTCTTTGAATCTTCTTTATCATGCTAAGAGGAGCAGGTAAAAGCAAAAAATTTCAGAATTGCACCTTGCAATGCGGAGAAATTACTGTTTGTGCATTTACAATATTCATTGATTTTTGCCATTGAAAAATGTCCAGAAATGATTGAAGCTACTGACTGAATGAAAGGAGCTGGCATCTCACTCTCTTTGAATCTTCTTTATCATGCTAAGAGGAGCAGGAAAAAGCAAAAAATTTCAGAATTGCGCCTTGCAATGCGGAGAAATTACTGTTTGTGCATTTACAAAATTCATTGATTTTTGCCATTGAAAAATATCATGTTATTCATATACCAGAAATGATTGATGTTTTTCAATGGCAAAAATCAATGAATATTGTAAATGCACAAACAGTAATTTCTCCGCATTGCAAGGTGCAATTCTGAAATTTTTTGCTTTTTCCTGCTAATCCTAGCATGATAAAGAAGATTCAAAGAGAGTGAGATGCCAGCTCCTTTCATTCAGTCAGTAGCTTCAAACATTTCTGGTATATGAAAAACATGTTTTTCAATGGCAAAAATCAATGAATATTGTAAATGCACAAACAGTAATATCTCCACATTGCAAGGTGCAATTCTGAAATTTTTTGTTTTTTCCTGTTAATCCTAGCATGATAAAGAAGATTCAAAGAGAGTGAGATGCCAGCTCCTTTCATTCAGTCAGTAGCTTCAAACATTTCTGGTATATGAAAAACATGTTTTTCAATGGCAAAAATCAATGAATATTGTAAATGCACAAACAGTAATATCTCCACATTGCAAGGTGCAATTCTGAAATTTTTTGCTTTTTCCTGCTAATCCTAGCATGATAAAGAAGATTCAAAGAGAGTGAGATGCCAGCTCCTTTCATTCAGTCAGTAGCTTCAAACATTTCTGGTATATGAAAAACATGTTTTTCAATGGCAAAAATCAATGAATATTGTAAATGCACAAACAGTAATATCTCCACATTGCAAGGTGCAATTCTGAAATTTTTTGATTTTAATGCTAATCCTAGCATGATAAAGAAGATTCAAAGAGAGTGAGATGCCAGCTCCTTTCATTCAGTCAGTAGCTTCAAACATTTCTGGTATATGAAAAACATGTTTTTCAATGGCAAAAATCAATGAATATTGTAAATGCACAAACAGTAATATCTCCACATTGCAAGGTGCAATTCTGAAATTTTTTGCTTTTTCCTGCTAATCCTAGCATGATAAAGAAGATTCAAAGATAGTGAGATGCCAGCTCCTTTCATTCAGTCAGTAGCTTCAAACATTTCTGGTATATGAAAAACATGTTTTTCAATGGCAAAAATCAATGAATATTGTAAATGCACAAACAGTAATATCTCCACATTGCAAGGTGCAATTCTGAAATTTTTAGCTTTTTCCTGTTAATCCTAGCATGATAAAGAAGATTCAAAGAGAGTGAGATGCCAGCTCCTTTCATTCAGTCAGTAGCTTCAAACATTTCTGGACGTTTTTCAATGGCAAAAATCAATGAATATTGTAAATGCACAAACAGTAATATCTCCACATTGCAAGGTGCAATTCTGAAATTTTTTGCTTTTTCCTGTTAATCCTAGCATGATAAAGAAGATTCAAAGAGAGTGAGATACCAGCTCCTTTCATTCAGTCAGTAGCTTCAAACATTTCTGGTATATGAAAAACATGTTTTTCAATGGCAAAAATCAATGAATATTGTAAATGCACAAACAGTAATATCTCCACATTGCAAGGTGCAATTCTGAAATTTTTTGCTTTTTCCTGCTAATCCAAGCATGATAAAGAAGATTCAAAGAGAGTGAGATGCCAGCTAATTTCATTCAGTCAGTAGCTTCAAACATTTCTGGACGTTTTTCAATGGCAAAAATCAATGAATATTGTAAATGCACAAACAGTAATATCTCCACATTGCAAGGTGCAATTCTGAAATTTTTTGCTTTTTCCTGCTAATCCTAGCATGATAAAGAAGATTCAAAGAGAGTGAGATGCCAGCTCCTTTCATTCAGTCAGTAGCTTCAAACATTTCTTGTATATGAAAAACATGTTTTTCAATGGCAAAAATCAATGAATATTGTAAATGCATAAACAGTAATATCTCCACATTGCAAGGTGCAATTCTGAAATTTTTTGCTTTTTCCTGCTAATCCTAGCATGATAAAGAAGATTCAAAGAGAGTGAGATACCAGCTCCTTTCATTCAGTCAGTAGCTTCAAACATTTCTGGACGTTTTTCAATGGCAAAAATCAATGAATATTGTAAATGCACAAACAGTAATATCTCCACATTGCAAGGTGCAATTCTGAAATTTTTTGCTTTTTCCTGTTAATCCTAGCATGATAAAGAAGATTCAAAGAGAGTGAGATGCCAGCTCCTTTCATTCAAGTCAGTAGCTTCAAATATTTCTGGTATATGAAAAACATGTTTTTCAATGGCAAAAATCAATGAATATTGTAAATGCACAAACAGTAATATCTCCACATTGCAAGGTGCAATTCTGAAATTTTTTGCTTTTTCCTGCTTATCCTAGCATGATAAAGAAGATTCAAAGAGAGTGAGATGCCAGCTCCTTTCATTCAGTCAGTAGCTTCAAACATTTCTGGTATATGAAAAACATGTTTTTCAATGGCAAAAATCAATGAATATTGTAAATGCACAAACAATAATATCTCCACATTGCAAGGTGCAATTCTGAAATTTTTTTGCTTTTTCCTGCTAATCCTAGCATGATAAAGAAGATTCAAAGAGAGTGAGATGCCAGCTCCTTTCATTCAGTCAGTAGCTTCAAACATTTCTGGACGTTTTTCAATGGCAAAATCAATGAATATTGTAAATGCACAAACAGTAATATCTCCACATTGCAAGGTGCAATTCTGAAATTTTTTGCTTTTTCCTGTTAATCCTAGCATGATAAAGAAGATTCAAAGACAGTGAGATGCCAGCTCCTTTCATTCAGTCAGTAGCTTCAAACATTTCTGGTATATGAAAAACATGTTTTTCAATGGCAAAAATCAATGAATATTGTAAATGCACAAACAGTAATATCTCCACATTGCAAGGTGTAATTCTGAAATTTTTTGCTTTTTCCTGCTAATCCTAGCATGATAAAGAAGATTCAAAGAGAGTGAGATGCCAGCTCCTTTCATTCCGTCAGTAGCTTCAAACATTTCTGGTATATGAAAAACATGTTTTTCAATGGCAAAAATCAATGAATATTGTAAATGCACAAACAGTAATATCTCCACATTGCAAGGTGCAATTCTGAAATTTTTTGCTTTTTCCTGCTAATCCTAGCATGATAAAGAAGATTCAAAGAGAGTGAGATGCCAGCTCCTTTCATTCAGTCAGTAGCTTCAAACATTTCTGGATGTTTTTCAATGGCAAAATCAATGAATATTGTAAATGCACAAACAGTAATATCTCCACATTGCAAGGTGCAATTCTGAAATTTTTTGCTTTTTCCTGCTAATCCTAGCATGATAAAGAAGATTCAAAGAGAGTGAGATGCCAGCTAATTTCATTCAGTCAGTAGCTTGAAACATTTCTGGACGTTTTTCAATGGCAAAAATCAATGAATATTGTAAATGCACAAACAGTAATATCTCCACATTGCAAGGTGCAATTCTGAAATTTTTTGCTTTTTCCTGCTAATCCTAGCATGATAAAGAAGATTCAAAGAGAGTGAGATGCCAGCTCCTTTCATTCAGTCAGTAGCTTCAAACATTTCTTGTATATGAAAAACATGTTTTTCAATGGCAAAAATCAATGAATATTGTAAATGCACAAACAGTAATATCTCCACATTGCAAGGTGCAATTCTGAAATTTTTTGCTTTTTCCTGCTAATCCTAGCATGATAAAGAAGATTCAAAGAGAGTGAGATACCAGCTCCTTTCATTCAGTCAGTAGCTTCAAACATTTCTGGACGTTTTTCAATGGCAAAAATCAATGAATATTGTAAATGCACAAACAGTAATATCTCCACATTGCAAGGTGCAATTCTGAAATTTTTTGCTTTTTCCTGTTAATCCTAGCATGATAAAGAAGATTCAAAGAGAGTGAGATGCCAGCTCCTTTCATTCAAGTCAGTAGCTTCAAACATTTCTGGTATATGAAAAACATGTTTTTCAATGGCAAAAATCAATGAATATTGTAAATGCACAAACAGTAATATCTCCACATTGCAAGGTGCAATTCTGAAATTTTTTGCTTTTTCCTGCTTATCCTAGCATGATAAAGAAGATTCAAAGAGAGTGAGATGCCAGCTCCTTTCATTCAGTCAGTAGCTTCAAACATTTCTGGTATATGAAAAACATGTTTTTCAATGGCAAAAATCAATGAATATTGTAAATGCACAAACAGTAATATCTCCACATTGCAAGGTGCAATTCTGAAATTTTTTTGCTTTTTCCTGCTAATCCTAGCATGATAAAGAAGATTTAAAGAGAGTGAGATGCCAGCTCCTTTCATTCAGTCAGTAGCTTCAAACATTTCTGGACGTTTTTCAATGGCAAAATCAATGAATATTGTAAATGCACAAACAGTAATATCTCCACATTGCAAGGTGCAATTCTGAAATTTTTTGCTTTTTCCTGTTAATCCTAGCATGATAAAGAAGATTCAAAGACAGTGAGATGCCAGCTCCTTTCATTCAGTCAGTAGCTTCAAACATTTCTGGTATATGAAAAACATGTTTTTCAATGGCAAAAATCAATGAATATTGTAAATGCACAAACAGTAATATCTCCACATTGCAAGGTGCAATTCTGAAATTTTTTGCTTTTTCCTGCTAATCCTAGCATGATAAAGAAGATTCAAAGAGAGTGAGATGCCAGCTCCTTTCATTCCGTCAGTAGCTTCAAACATTTCTGGTATATGAAAAACATGTTTTTCAATGGCAAAAATCAATGAATATTGTAAATGCACAAACAGTAATATCTCCACATTGCAAGGTGCAATTCTGAAATTTTTTGCTTTTTCCTGCTAATCCTAGCATGATAAAGATGATTCAAAGAGAGTGAGATGCCAGCTCCTTTCATTCAGTCAGTAGCTTCAAACATTTCTGGACGTTTTTCAATGGCAAAAATCAATGAATATTGTAAATGCACAAACAGTAATATCTCCACATTGCAAGGTGCAATTCTGAAATTTTTTGCTTTTTCCTGCTAATCCTAGCATGATAAAGAAGATTCAAAGAGAGTGAGATGCCAGCTCCTTTCATTCAGTCAGTAGCTTCAAACATTTCTTGTATATGAAAAACATGTTTTTCAATGGCAAAAATCAATGAATATTGTAAATGCACAAACAGCAATATCTCCACATTGCAAGGTGCAATTCTGAAATTTTTTGCTTTTTCCTGCTAATCCTAGCATGATAAAGAAGATTCAAAGAGAGTGAGATGCCAGCTCCTTTCATTCAGTCAGTAGCTTCAAACTTTTCTGGACGTTTTTCAATGGCAAAAATCAATGAATATTGTAAATGCACAAACAGTAATATCTCCACATTGCAAGGTGCAATTCTGAAATTTTTTGCTTTTTCCTGTTAATCCTAGCATGATAAAGAAGATTCAAAGAGAGTGAGATGCCAGCTCCTTTCATTCAGTCAGTAGCTTCAAACATTTCTGGTATATGAAAAACATGTTTTTCAATGGCAAAAATCAATGAATATTGTAAATGCACAAACAGTAATATCTCCACATTGCAAGGTGCAATTCTGAAATTTTTTGCTTTTTCCTGCTAATCCTAGCATGATAAAGAAGATTCAAAGAGAGTGAGATGCCAGCTCCTTTCATTCAGTCAGTAGCTTCAAACATTTCTGGTATATGAAAAACATGTTTTTCAATGGCAAAAATCAATGAATATTGTAAATGCACAAACAGTAATATCTCCACATTGCAAGGTGCAATTCTGAAATTTTTTGCTTTTTCCTGCTAATCCAAGCATGATAAAGAAGATTCAAAGAGAGTGAGATGCCAGCTCCTTTCATTCAGTCAGTAGCTTCAAACATTTCTGGTATATGAATAACATGATGTTTTTCAATGGCAAAAATCAATGAATATTGTAAATGCACAAACAGTAATTTCTCCACATTGCAAGGTGCAATTCTGAAATTTTTTGCTTTTTCCTGCTCCTCTTAGCATGATAAAGACGATTCAAAGAGAGTGAGATGCCAGCTCCTTTCATTCAGTCAGTAGCTTCAATCATTTCTGGACGTTTTTCAATGGCAAAAATCAATGAATATTGTAAATGCACAAACAGTAATTTCTCCGCATTGCAAGGTGCAATTCTGAAATTTTTTGCTTTTTCCTGCTCCTCTTAGCATGATAAAGAAAATTCAGAGTGAGATGCCAGCTGCTTTCATTCAGTCAGTAGCTTCAATCATTTCTGGACGTTTTTCAATGGCAAAAATCAATGAATATTGTAAATGCACAAACAGTAATATCTCCACATTGCAAGGTGCAATTCTGAAATTTTTTGCTTTTTCCTGTTAATCCTAGCATGATAAAGAAGATTCAAAGAGAGTGAGATGCCAGCTCCTTTCATTCAGTCAGTAGCTTCAAACATTTCTGGTATATGAAAAACATGTTTTTCAATGGCAAAAATCAATGAATATTGTAAATGCACAAACAGTAATATCTCCACATTGCAAGGTGCAATTCTGAAATTTTTTGCTTTTTCCTGCTAATCCAAGCATGATAAAGAAGATTCAAAGAGAGTGAGATGCCAGCTCCTTTCATTCAGTCAGTAGCTTCAAACATTTCTGGTATATGAATAACATGATGTTTTTCAATGGCAAAAATCAATGAATATTGTAAATGCACAAACAGTAATTTCTCCGCATTGCAAGGTGCAATTCTGAAATTTTTTGCTTTTTCCTGCTCCTCTTAGCATGATAAAGAAGATTCAAAGAGAGTGAGATGCCAGCTCCTTTCACTCAATCAGTAGCTTCAAACATTTCTGGTATATGAATAACATAATGTTTTTCAATGGCAAAAATCAATGAATATTGTAAATGCACAAACAGTAATTTCTCCGCATTGCAAGGTGCAATTCTGAAATTTTTTGCTTTTTCCTGCTCCTCTTAGCATGATAAAGACGATTCAAAGAGAGTGAGATGCCAGCTCCTTTCATTCAGTCAGTAGCTTCAATCATTTCTGGACGTTTTTCAATGGCAAAAATCAATGAATATTGTAAATGCACAAAGAGTAATTTCTCCGCATTGCAAGGTGCAATTCTGAAATTTTTTGCTTTTTCCTGCTCCTCTTAGCATGATAAAGAAAATTCAGAGTGAGATGCCAGCTGCTTTCATTCAGTCAGTAGCTTCAATCATTTCTGGACGTTTTTCAATGGCAAAAATCAATGAATATTGTAAATGCACAAACAGTAATTTCTCCGCATTGCAAGGTGCAATTCTGAAATTTTTTGCTTTTTCCTGCTCCTCTTAGCATGATAAAGAAGATTCAAAGAGAGTGAGATGCCAGCTCCTTTCGTTCAGTCAGTAGCTTCAATCATTTCTGGACGTTTTTCAAAGGCAAAAATCATTGAATATTGTAAATGCACAAACAGTAATTTCTCCGCATTGCAAGGTGCAATTCTGACATTTTTTACTTTTTCCTGCTCCTCTTAGCATGATAAAGAAGATTCAAAGAGAGTGAGATGCCAGCTCCTTTTATTCAGTCAGTAGCTTCAATCATTTCTGGTATATGAATAACATGATGTTTTTCAATGGCAAAAATCAATGAATATTGTAAATGCACAAACAGTAATTTCTCCGCATTGCAAGGTGCAATTCTGAAGTTTTTTGCTTTTTCCTGCTCCTCTTAGCATGATAAAGAAGATTCAAAGAGAGTGAGATGCCAGCTCCTTTCATTCAGTCAGTAGCTTCAATCATTTCTGGACGTTTTTCAATGGCAAAAATCATTGAATATTGTAAATGCACAAACAGTAATTTCTCCGCATTGCAAGGTGCAATTCTGAAATTTTTTACTTTTTCCTGCTTCTCTTAGCATGATAAAGAAGATTCAAAGAGAGTGAGATGCCAGCTCCTTTCATTCAGTCAGTAGCTTCAATCATTTCTGGTATATGAATAACATGATGTTTTTCAATGTCAAAAATCAATGAATATTGTAAATGCACAAACAGTAATTTCTCCGCATTGCAAGGTGCAATTCTGAAATTTTTTGCTTTTTCCTGCTCCTCTTAGCATGATAAAGAAGATTCAAAGAGAGTGAGATGCCAGCTCCTTTCATTCAGTCAGTAGCTTCAATCATTTCTGGACGTTTTTCAATGGCAAAAATCAATGAATATTGTAAATGCACAAACAGTAATTTCTCCGCATTGCAAGGTGCAATTCTGAAATTTTTTGCTTTTTCCTGCTCCTCTTAGCATGATAAAGAAAATTCAGAGTGAGATGCCAGCTCCTTTCATTCAGTCAGTAGCTTCAATCATTTCTGGACGTTTTTCAATGGCAAAAATCAATGAATATTGTAAATGCACAAACAGTAATTTCTCCGCATTGCAAGGTGCAATTCTGAAATTTTTTGCTTTTTCCTGCTCCTCTTAGCATGATAAAGAAGATTCAAAGAGAGTGAGATGCCAGCTCCTTTCATTCAGTCAGTAGCTTCAAACATTTCTGGTATATGAATAACATGATGTTTTTCAATGGCAAAAATCAATGAATATTGTAAATGCACAAACAGTAATTTCTCCGCATTGCAAGGTGCAATTCTGAAATTTTTTGCTTTTTCCTGCTCCTCTTAGCATGATAAAGAAGATTCAAAGAGAGTGAGATGCCAGCTCCTTTCGTTCAGTCAGTAGCTTCAATCATTTCTGGACGTTTTTCAAAGGCAAAAATCATTGAATATTGTAAATGCACAAAGAGTAATTTCTCCGCATTGCAAGGTGCAATTCTGAAATTTTTTACTTTTTCCTGCTCCTCTTAGCATGATAAAGAAGATTCAAAGAGAGTGAGATGCCAGCTCCTTTCATTCAGTCAGTAGCTTCAATCATTTCTGGTATATGAATAACATGATGTTTTTCAATGGCAAAAATCAATGAATATTGTAAATGCACAAACAGTAATTTCTCCGCATTGCAAGGTGCAATTCTGAAGTTTTTTGCTTTTTCCTGCTCCTCTTAGCATGATAAAGAAGATTCAAAGAGAGTGAGATGCCAGCTCCTTTCATTCAGTCAGTAGCTTCAATCATTTCTGGACGTTTTTCAATGGCAAAAATCATTGAATATTGTAAATGCACAAACAGTAATTTCTCCGCATTGCAAGGTGCAATACTGAAATTTTTTACTTTTTCCTGCTCCTCTTAGCATGATAAAGAAGATTCAAAGAGAGTGAGATGCCAGCTCCTTTCATTCAGTCAGTAGCTTCAATCATTTCTGGTATATGAATAACATGATGTTTTTCAATGGCAAAAATCAATGAATATTGTAAATGCACAAACAGTAATTTCTTCGCATTGCAAGGTGCAATTCTGAAATTTTTTGCTTTTTCCTGCTCCTCTTAGCATAATAAAGAAGATTCAAAGAAAGTGAGATGCCAGCTCCTTTCATTCAGTCAGTAGCTTCAATCATTTCTGGACGTTTTTCAATGGCAAACATCAATGAATATTGTAAATGCACAAACAGTAATTTCTTCGCATTGCAAGGTGCAATTCTGAAATTTTTTGCTTTTTCCTGCTTCTCTTAGCATGATAAACAAGATTCAAAGAGAGTGAGATGCCAGCTCCTTTCATTCAGTCAGTAGCTTCAATCATTTCTGGACGTTTTTCAATGGCAAAAATCAATGAATATTGTAAATGCACAAACAGTAATTTCTCCGCATTGCAAGGTGCAATTCTGAAATTTTTTACTTTTTCCTGCTCCTCTTAGCATGATAAAGAAGATTCAAAGAGAGTGAGATGCCAGCTCCTTTCATTCAGTCAGTAGCTTCAAACATTCCTGGTATATGAATAACATAATGTTTTTCAATGGCAAAAATCAATGAATATTGTAAATGCACAAACAGTAATTTCTCCGCATTGCAAGGTGCAATTCTGAAATTTTTTGCTTTTTCCTGCTCCTCTTAGCATGATAAAGAAGATTCAAAGAGAGTGAGATGCCAGCTCCTTTCATTCAGTCAGTAGCTTCAATCATTTCTGGACGTTTTTCAATTGCAAAAATCAATGAATATTGTAAATGCACAAACAGTAATTTCTCCGCATTGCAAGGTGCAATTCTGAAATTTTTTGCTTTTTCCTGCTCCTCTTAGCATGATAAAGAAGATTCAAAGAGAGTGAGATGCCAGCTCCTTTCATTCAGTCAGTAGCTTCAAACATTTCTGGTATATGAATAACATGATGTTTTTCAATGGCAAAAATCAATGAATATTGTAAATGCACAAACAGTAATTTCTCCGCATTGCAAGGTGCAATTCTGAAATTTTTTGCTTTTTCCTGCTCCTCTTAGCATGATAAAGAAGATTCAAAGAGAGTGAGATGCCAGCTCCTTTCATTCAGTCAGTAGCATCAATCATTTCTGGTATATGAATAACATGATGTTTTTCAATGGCAAAAATCAATGAATATTGTAAATGCACAAACAGTAATTTCTCCGCATTGCAAGGTGCAATTCTGAAATTTTTTGCTTTTTCCTGCTCCTCTTAGCATGATAAAGAAGATTCAAAGAGAGTGAGATGCCAGCTCCTTTCGTTCAGTCAGTAGCTTCAATCATTTCTGGACGTTTTTCAAAGGCAAAAATCATTGAATATTGTAAATGCACAAACAGCAATTTCTCCGCATTGCAAGGTGCAATTCTGAAATTTTTTACTTTTTCCTGCTCCTCTTAGCATGATAAAGAAGATTCAAAGAGAGTGAGATGCCAGCTCCTTTCATTCAGTCAGTAGCTTCAATCATTTCTGGTATATGAATAACATGATGTTTTTCAATGGCAAAAATCAATGAATATTGTAAATGCACAAACAGTAATTTCTCCGCATTGCAAGGTGCAATTCTGAAATTTTTTGCTTTTTCCTGCTCCTCTTAGCATGATAAAGAAGATTCAAAGAGAGTGAGATGCCAGCTCCTTTCATTCAGTCAGTAGCTTCAATCATTTCTGGACGTTTTTCAATGGCAAAAATCATTGAATATTGTAAATGCACAAACAGTAATTTCTCCGCATTGCAAGGTGCAATTCTGAAATTTTTTACTTTTTCCTGCTCCTCTTAGCATGATAAAGAAGATTCAAAGAGAGTGAGATGCCAGCTCCTTTCATTCAGTCAGTAGCTTCAATCATTTCTGGTATATGAATAACATGATGTTTTTCAATGGCAAAAATCAATGAATATTGTAAATGCACAAACAGTAATTTCTCCGCATTGCAAGGTGCAATTCTGAAATTTTTTGCTTTTTCCTGCTCCTCTTAGCATGATAAAGAAGATTCAAAGAGAGTGAGATGCCAGCTCCTTTCATTCAGTCAGTAGCTTCAATCATTTCTGGACGTTTTTCAATGGCAAAAATCAATGAATATTGTAAATGCACAAACAGTAATTTCTCCGCATTGCAAGGTGCAATTCTGAAATTTTTTGCTTTTTCCTGCTCCTCTTAGCATGATAAACAAGATTAAAAGAGAGTGAGATGCCAGCTCCTTTCATTCAGTCAGTAGCTTCAATCATTTCTGGACGTTTTTCAATGGCAAAAATCAATGAATATTGTAAATGCACAAACAGTAATATCTCCACATTGCAAGGTGCAATTCTGAAATTTTTTGCTTTTTCCTGTTAATCCTAGCATGATAAAGAAGATTCAAAGAGAGTGAGATGCCAGCTCCTTTCATTGAAGTCAGTAGCTTCAAACATTTCTGGTATATGAAAAACATGTTTTTCAATGGCAAAAATCAATGAATATTGTAAATGCACAAACAGTAATATCTCCACATTGCAAGGTGCAATTCTGAAATTTTTTGCTTTTTCCTGCTTATCCTAGCATGATAAAGAAGATTCAAAGAGAGTGAGATGCCAGCTCCTTTCATTCAGTCAGTAGCTTCAAACATTTCTGGTATATGAAAAACATGTTTTTCAATGGCAAAAATCAATGAATATTGTAAATGCACAAACAGTAATATCTCCACATTGCAAGGTGCAATTCTGAAATTTTTTTGCTTTTTCCTGCTAATCCTAGCATGATAAAGAAGATTTAAAGAGAGTGAGATGCCAGCTCCTTTCATTCAGTCAGTAGCTTCAAACATTTCTGGACGTTTTTCAATGGCAAAATCAATGAATATTGTAAATGCACAAACAGTAATATCTCCACATTGCAAGGTGCAATTCTGAAATTTTTTGCTTTTTCCTGTTAATCCTAGCATGATAAAGAAGATTCAAAGACAGTGAGATGCCAGCTCCTTTCATTCAGTCAGTAGCTTCAAACATTTCTGGTATATGAAAAACATGTTTTTCAATGGCAAAAATCAATGAATATTGTAAATGCACAAACAGTAATATCTCCACATTGCAAGGTGCAATTCTGAAATATTTTGCTTTTTCCTGCTAATCCTAGCATGATAAAGAAGATTCAAAGAGAGTGAGATGCCAGCTCCTTTCATTCCGTCAGTAGCTTCAAACATTTCTGGTATATGAAAAACATGTTTTTCAATGGCAAAAATCAATGAATATTGTAAATGCACAAACAGTAATATCTCCACATTGCAAGGTGCAATTCTGAAATTTTTTGCTTTTTCCTGCTAATCCTAGCATGATAAAGAAGATTCAAAGAGAGTGAGATGCCAGCTCCTTTCATTCAGTCAGTAGCTTCAAACATTTCTGGACGTTTTTCAATGGCAAAAATCAATGAATATTGTAAATGCACAAACAGTAATATCTCCACATTGCAAGGTGCAATTCTGAAATTTTTTGCTTTTTCCTGCTAATCCTAGCATGATAAAGAAGATTCAAAGAGAGTGAGATGCCAGCTCCTTTCATTCAGTCAGTAGCTTCAAACATTTCTTGTATATGAAAAACATGTTTTTCAATGGCAAAAATCAATGAATATTGTAAATGCACAAACAGCAATATCTCCACATTGCAAGGTGCAATTCTGAAATTTTTTGCTTTTTCCTGCTAATCCTAGCATGATAAAGAAGATTCAAAGAGAGTGAGATGCCAGCTCCTTTCATTCAGTCAGTAGCTTCAAACATTTCTGGACGTTTTTCAATGGCAAAAATCAATGAATATTGTAAATGCACAAACAGTAATATCTCCACATTGCAAGGTGCAATTCTGAAATTTTTTGCTTTTTCCTGTTAATCCTAGCATGATAAAGAAGATTCAAAGAGAGTGAGATGCCAGCTCCTTTCATTCAGTCAGTAGCTTCAAACATTTCTGGTATATGAAAAACATGTTTTTCAATGGCAAAAATCAATGAATATTGTAAATGCACAAACAGTAATATCTCCACATTGCAAGGTGCAATTCTGAAATTTTTTGCTTTTTCCTGCTAATCCTAGCATGATAAAGAAGATTCAAAGAGAGTGAGATGCCAGCTCCTTTCATTCAGTCAGTAGCTTCAAACATTTCTGGTATATGAAAAACATGTTTTTCAATGGCAAAAATCAATGAATATTGTAAATGCACAAACAGTAATATCTCCACATTGCAAGGTGCAATTCTCAAATTTTTTGCTTTTTCCTGCTAATCCAAGCATGATAAAGAAGATTCAAAGAGAGTGAGATGCCAGCTCCTTTCATTCAGTCAGTAGCTTCAAACATTTCTGGTATATGAATAACATGATGTTTTTCAATGGCAAAAATCAATGAATATTGTAAATGCACAAACAGTAATTTCTCCGCATTGCAAGGTGCAATTCTGAAATTTTTTGCTTTTTCCTGCTCCTCTTAGCATGATAAAGAAGATTCAAAGAGAGTGAGATGCCAGCTCCTTTCATTCAGTCAGTAGCTTCAAACATTTCTGGTATATGAATAACATGATGTTTTTCAATGGCAAAAATCAATGAATATTGTAAATGCACAAACAGTAATTTCTCCGCATTGCAAGGTGCAATTCTGAAATTTTTTGCTTTTTCCTGCTCCTCTTAGCATGATAAAGACGATTCAAAGAGAGTGAGATGCCAGCTCCTTTCATTCAGTCAGTAGCTTCAATCATTTCTGGACGTTTTTCAATGGCAAAAATCAATGAATATTGTAAATGCACAAACAGTAATTTCTCCGCATTGCAAGGTGCAATTCTGAAATTTTTTGCTTTTTCCTGCTCCTCTTAGCATGATAAAGAAAATTCAGAGTGAGATGCCAGCTGCTTTCATTCAGTCAGTAGCTTCAATCATTTCTGGACGTTTTTCAATGGCAAAAATCAATGAATATTGTAAATGCACAAACAGTAATATCTCCACATTGCAAGGTGCAATTCTGAAATTTTTTGCTTTTTCCTGTTAATCCTAGCATGATAAAGAAGATTCAAAGAGAGTGAGATGCCAGCTCCTTTCATTCAGTCAGTAGCTTCAAACATTTCTGGTATATGAAAAACATGTTTTTCAATGGCAAAAATCAATGAATATTGTAAATGCACAAACAGTAATATCTCCACATTGCAAGGTGCAATTCTGAAATTTTTTGCTTTTTCCTGCTAATCCAAGCATGATAAAGAAGATTCAAAGAGAGTGAGATGCCAGCTCCTTTCATTCAGTCAGTAGCTTCAAACATTTCTGGTTTATGAATAACATGATGTTTTTCAATGGCAAAAATCAATGAATATTGTAAATGCACAAACAGTAATTTCTCCGCATTGCAAGGTGCAATTCTGAAATTTTTTGCTTTTTCCTGCTCCTCTTAGCATGATAAAGAAGATTCAAAGAGAGTGAGATGCCAGCTCCTTTCACTCAGTCAGTAGCTTCAAACATTTCTGGTATATGAATAACATAATGTTTTTCAATGGCAAAAATCAATGAATATTGTAAATGCACAAACAGTAATTTCTCCGCATTGCAAGGTGCAATTCTGAAATTTTTTGCTTTTTCCTGCTCCTCTTAGCATGATAAAGACGATTCAAAGAGAGTGAGATGCCAGCTCCTTTCATTCAGTCAGTAGCTTCAATCATTTCTGGACGTTTTTCAATGGCAAAAATCAATGAATATTGTAAATGCACAAAGAGTAATTTCTCCGCATTGCAAGGTGCAATTCTGAAATTTTTTGCTTTTTCCTGCTCCTCTTAGCATGATAAAGAAAATTCAGAGTGAGATGCCAGCTGCTTTCATTCAGTCAGTAGCTTCAATCATTTCTGGACGTTTTTCAATGGCAAAAATCAATGAATATTGTAAATGCACAAACAGTAATTTCTCCGCATTGCAAGGTGCAATTCTGAAATTTTTTGCTTTTTCCTGCTCCTCTTAGCATGATAAAGAAGATTCAAAGAGAGTGAGATGCCAGCTCCTTTCGTTCAGTCAGTAGCTTCAATCATTTCTGGACGTTTTTCAAAGGCAAAAATCATTGAATATTGTAAATGCACAAACAGTAATTTCTCCGCATTGCAAGGTGCAATTCTGAAATTTTTTACTTTTTCCTGCTCCTCTTAGCATGATAAAGAAGATTCAAAGAGAGTGAGATGCCAGCTCCTTTTATTCAGTCAGTAGCTTCAATCATTTCTGGTATATGAATAACATGATGTTTTTCAATGGCAAAAATCAATGAATATTGTAAATGCACAAACAGTAATTTCTCCGCATTGCAAGGTGCAATTCTGAAGTTTTTTGCTTTTTCCTGCTCCTCTTAGCATGATAAAGAAGATTCAAAGAGAGTGAGATGCCAGCTCCTTTCATTCAGTCAGTAGCTTCAATCATTTCTGGACGTTTTTCAATGGCAAAAATCATTGAATATTGTAAATGCACAAACAGTAATTTCTCCGCATTGCAAGGTGCAATTCTGAAATTTTTTACTTTTTCCTGCTTCTCTTAGCATGATAAAGAAGATTCAAAGAGAGTGAGATGCCAGCTCCTTTCATTCAGTCAGTAGCTTCAATCATTTCTGGTATATGAATAACATGATGTTTTTCAATGTCAAAAATCAATGAATATTGTAAATGCACAAACAGTAATTTCTCCGCATTGCAAGGTGCAATTCTGAAATTTTTTGCTTTTTCCTGCTCCTCTTAGCATGATAAAGAAGATTCAAAGAGAGTGAGATGCCAGCTCCTTTCATTCAGTCAGTAGCTTCAATCATTTCTGGACGTTTTTCAATGGCAAAAATCAATGAATATTGTAAATGCACAAACAGTAATTTCTCCGCATTGCAAGGTGCAATTCTGAAATTTTTTGCTTTTTCCTGCTCCTCTTAGCATGATAAAGAAAATTCAGAGTGAGATGCCAGCTCCTTTCATTCAGTCAGTAGCTTCAATCATTTCTGGACGTTTTTCAATGGCAAAAATCAATGAATATTGTAAATGCACAAACAGTAATTTCTCCGCATTGCAAGGTGCAATTCTGAAATTTTTTGCTTTTTCCTGCTCCTCTTAGCATGATAAAGAAGATTCAAAGAGAGTGAGATGCCAGCTCCTTTCATTCAGTCAGTAGCTTCAAACATTTCTGGTATATGAATAACATGATGTTTTTCAATGGCAAAAATCAATGAATATTGTAAATGCACAAACAGTAATTTCTCCGCATTGCAAGGTGCAATTCTGAAATTTTTTGCTTTTTCCTGCTCCTCTTAGCATGATAAAGAAGATTCAAAGAGAGTGAGATGCCAGCTCCTTTCGTTCAGTCAGTAGCTTCAATCATTTCTGGACGTTTTTCAAAGGCAAAAATCATTGAATATTGTAAATGCACAAAGAGTAATTTCTCCGCATTGCAAGGTGCAATTCTGAAATTTTTTACTTTTTCCTGCTCCTCTTAGCATGATAAAGAAGATTCAAAGAGAGTGAGATGCCAGCTCCTTTCATTCAGTCAGTAGCTTCAATCATTTCTGGAATATGAATAACATGATGTTTTTCAATGGCAAAAATCAATGAATATTGTAAATGCACAAACAGTAATTTCTCCGCATTGCAAGGTGCAATTCTGAAGTTTTTTGCTTTTTCCTGCTCCTCTTAGCATGATAAAGAAGATTCAAAGAGAGTGAGATGCCAGCTCCTTTCATTCAGTCAGTAGCTTCAATCATTTCTGGACGTTTTTCAATGGCAAAAATCATTGAATATTGTAAATGCACAAACAGTAATTTCTCCGCATTGCAAGGTGCAATACTGAAATTTTTTACTTTTTCCTGCTCCTCTTAGCATGATAAAGAAGATTCAAAGAGAGTGAGATGCCAGCTCCTTTCATTCAGTCAGTAGCTTCAATCATTTCTGGTATATGAATAACATGATGTTTTTCAATGGCAAAAATCAATGAATATTGTAAATGCACAAACAGTAATTTCTCCGCATTGCAAGGTGCAATTCTGAAATTTTTTGCTTTTTCCTGCTCCTCTTAGCATAATAAAGAAGATTCAAAGAAAGTGAGATGCCAGCTCCTTTCATTCAGTCAGTAGCTTCAATCATTTCTGGACGTTTTTCAATGGCAAACATCAATGAATATTGTAAATGCACAAACAGTAATTTCTTCGCATTGCAAGGTGCAATTCTGAAATTTTTTGCTTTTTCCTGCTTCTCTTAGCATGATAAACAAGATTCAAAGAGAGTGAGATGCCAGCTCCTTTCAT
The DNA here is from genome assembly GCF_046119375.1 of Phyllobates terribilis. NCBI lineage: Eukaryota > Metazoa > Chordata > Amphibia > Anura > Dendrobatidae > Phyllobates > Phyllobates terribilis. Next base: position 87,391 of record NW_027364822.1, read on the forward strand.
TCAGTCAGTAGCTTCAATCATTTCTGGACGTTTTTCAATGGCAAAAATCAATGAATATTGTAAATGCACAAACAGTAATTTCTCCGCATTGCAAGGTGCAATTCTGAAATTTTTTACTTTTTCCTGCTCCTCTTAGCATGATAAAGAAGATTCAAAGAGAGTGAGATGCCAGCTCCTTTCATTCAGTCAGTAGCTTCAAACATTCCTGGTATATGAATAACATAATGTTTTTCAATGGCAAAAATCAATGAATATTGTAAATGCACAAACAGTAATTTCTCCGCATTGCAAGGTGCAATTCTGAAATTTTTTGCTTTTTCCTGCTCCTCTTAGCATGATAAAGAAGATTCAAAGAGAGTGAGATGCCAGCTCCTTTCATTCAGTCAGTAGCTTCAATCATTTCTGGACGTTTTTCAATTGCAAAAATCAATGAATATTGTAAATGCACAAACAGTAATTTCTCCGCATTGCAAGGTGTAATTCTGAAATTTTTTGCTTTTTCCTGCTCCTCTTAGCATGATAAAGAAGATTCAAAGAGAGTGAGATGCCAGCTCCTTTCATTCAGTCAGTAGCTTCAAACATTTCTGGTATATGAATAACATGATGTTTTTCAATGGCAAAAATCAATGAATATTGTAAATGCACAAACAGTAATTTCTCCGCATTGCAAGGTGCAATTCTGAAATTTTTTGCTTTTTCCTGCTCCTCTTAGCATGATAAAGAAGATTCAAAGAGAGTGAGATGCCAGCTCCTTTCATTCAGTCAGTAGCATCAATCATTTCTGGTATATGAATAACATGATGTTTTTCAATGGCAAAAATCAATGAATATTGTAAATGCACAAACAGTAATTTCTCCGCATTGCAAGGTGCAATTCTGAAATTTTTTGCTTTTTCCTGCTCCTCTTAGCATGATAAAGAAGATTCAAAGAGAGTGAGATGCCAGCTCCTTTCGTTCAGTCAGTAGCTTCAATCATTTCTGGACGTTTTTCAAAGGCAAAAATCATTGAATATTGTAAATGCACAAACAGTAATTTCTCCGCATTGCAAGGTGCAATTCTGAAATTTTTTACTTTTTCCTGCTCCTCTTAGCATGATAAAGAAGATTCAAAGAGAGTGAGATGCCAGCTCCTTTCATTCAGTCAGTAGCTTCAATCATTTCTGGTATATGAATAACATGATGTTTTTCAATGGCAAAAATCAATGAATATTGTAAATGCACAAACAGTAATTTCTCCGCATTGCAAGGTGCAATTCTGAAATTTTTTGCTTTTTCCTGCTCCTCTTAGCATGATAAAGAAGATTCAAAGAGAGTGAGATGCCAGCTCCTTTCATTCAGTCAGTAGCTTCAATCATTTCTGGACGTTTTTCAATGGCAAAAATCATTGAATATTGTAAATGCACAAACAGTAATTTCTCCGCATTGCAAGGTGCAATTCTGAAATTTTTTACTTTTTCCTGCTCCTCTTAGCATGATAAAGAAGATTCAAAGAGAGTGAGATGCCAGCTCCTTTCATTCAGTCAGTAGCTTCAATCATTTCTGGTATATGAATAACATGATGTTTTTCAATGGCAAAAATCAATGAATATTGTAAATGCACAAACAGTAATTTCTCCGCATTGCAAGGTGCAATTCTGAAATTTTTTGCTTTTTCCTGCTCCTCTTAGCATGATAAAGAAGATTCAAAGAGAGTGAGATGCCAGCTCCTTTCATTCAGTCAGTAGCTTCAATCATTTCTGGACGTTTTTCAATGGCAAAAATCAATGAATATTGTAAATGCACAAAGAGTAATTTCTCCGCATTGCAAGGTGCAATTCTGAAATTTTTTGCTTTTTCCTGCTCCTCTTAGCATGATAAACAAGATTAAAAGAGAGTGAGATGCCAGCTCCTTTCATTCAGTCAGTAGCTTCAATCATTTCTGGACGTTTTTCAATGGCAAAAATCAATGAATATTGTAAATGCACAAACAGTAATTTCTCCGCATTGCAAGGTGCAATTCTGAAATTTTTTGCTTTTTCCTGCTCCTCTTAGCATGATAAAGAAGATTCAAAGAGAGTGAGATGCCAGCTCCTTTCATTCAGTCAGTAGCTTCAAACATTCCTGGTATATGAATAACATGATGTTTTTCAATGGCAAAAATCAATGAATATTGTAAATGCACAAACAGTAATTTCTCCGCATTGCAAGGTGCAATTCTGAAATTTTTTGCTTTTTCCTGCTCCTCTTAGCATGATAAAGAAGATTCAAAGAGAGTGAGATGCCAGCTCCTTTCATTCAGTCAGTAGCATCAATCATTTCTGGTATATGAATAACATGATGTTTTTCAATGGCAAAAATCAATGAATATTGTAAATGCACAAACAGTAATTTCTCCGCATTGCAAGGTGCAATTCTGAAATTTTTTGCTTTTTCCTGCTCCTCTTAGCATGATAAAGAAGATTCAAAGAGAGTGAGATGCCAGCTCCTTTCGTTCAGTCAGTAGCTTCAATCATTTCTGGACGTTTTTCAAAGGCAAAAATCATTGAATATTGTAAATGCACAAACAGTAATTTCTCCGCATTGCAAGGTGCAATTCTGAAATTTTTTACTTTTTCCTGCTCCTCTTAGCATGATAAAGAAGATTCAAAGAGAGTGAGATGCCAGCTCCTTTCATTCAGTCAGTAGATTCAATCATTTCTGGTATATGAATAACATGATGTTTTTCAATGGCAAAAATCAATGAATATTGTAAATGCACAAACAGTAATTTCTCCGCATTGCAAGGTGCAATTCTGAAATTTTTTGCTTTTTCCTGCTCCTCTTAGCATGATAAAGAAGATTCAAAGAGAGTGAGATGCCAGCTCCTTTCATTCAGTCAGTAGCTTCAATCATTTCTGGACGTTTTTCAATGGCAAAAATCATTGAATATTGTAAATGCACAAACAGTAATTTCTCCGCATTGCAAGGTGCAATTCTGAAATTTTTTACTTTTTCCTGCTCCTCTTAGCATGATAAAGAAGATTCAAAGAGAGTGAGATGCCAGCTCCTTTCATTCAGTCAGTAGCTTCAATCATTTCTGGTATATGAATAACATGATGTTTTTCAATGGCAAAAATCAATGAATATTGTAAATGCACAAACAGTAATTTCTCCGCATTGCAAGGTGCAATTCTGAAATTTTTTGCTTTTTCCTGCTCCTCTTAGCATGATAAAGAAGATTCAAAGAGAGTGAGATGCCAGCTCCTTTCATTCAGTCAGTAGCTTCAATCATTTCTGGACGTTTTTCAATGGCAAAAATCAATGAATATTGTAAATGCACAAACAGTAATTTCTCCGCATTGCAAGGTGCAATTCTGAAATTTTTTGCTTTTTCCTGCTCCTCTTAGCATGATAAACAAGATTAAAAGAGAGTGAGATGCCAGCTCCTTTCATTCAGTCAGTAGCTTCAATCATTTCTGGACGTTTTTCAATGGCAAAAATCAATGAATATTGTAAATGCACAAACAGTAATTTCTCCGCATTGCAAGGTGCAATTCTGAAATTTTTTGCTTTTTCCTGCTCCTCTTAGCATGATAAAGAAGATTCAAAGAGAGTGAGATGCCAGCTCCTTTCATTCAGTCAGTAGCTTCAAACATTCCTGGTATATGAATAACATGATGTTTTTCAATGGCAAAAATCAATGAATATTGTAAATGCACAAACAGTAATTTCTCCGCATTGCAAGGTGCAATTCTGAAATTTTTTGCTTTTTCCTGCTCCTCTTAGCATGATAAAGAAGATTCAAAGAGAGTGAGATGCCAGCTCCTTTCATTCAGTCAGTAGCTTCAATCATTTCTGGACGTTTTTCAATTGCAAAAATCAATGAATATTGTTAATGCACAAACAGTAATTTCTCCGCATTGCAAGGTGCAACTCTGAAATTTTTTGCTTTTTCCTGCTCCTCTTAGCATGATAAAGAAGATTCAAAGAGAGTGAGATGCCAGCTCCTTTCATTCAGTCAGTAGCTTCAATCATTTCTGGACGTTTTTCAATGGCAAACATCAATGAATATTGTAAATGCACAAACAGTAATTTCTTCGCATTGCAAGGTGCAATTCTGAAATTTTTTGCTTTTTCCTGCTTCTCTTAGCATGATAAACAAGATTCAAAGAGAGTGAGATGCCAGCTCCTTTCATTCAGTCAGTAGCTTCAATCATTTCTGGACGTTTTTCAATTGCAAAAATCAATGAATATTGTAAATGCACAAACAGTAATTTCTCCGCATTGCAAGGTGCAATTCTGAAATTTTTTACTTTTTCCTGCTCCTCTTAGCATGATAAAGAAGATTCAAAGAGAGTGAGATGCCAGCTCCTTTCATTCAGTCAGTAGCTTCAAACATTCCTGGTATATGAATAACATAATGGTTTTCAATGGCAAAAATCAATGAATATTGTAAATGCACAAACAGTAATTTCTCCGCATTGCAAGGTGCAATTCTGAAATTTTTTGCTTTTTCCTGCTCCTCTTAGCATGATAAAGAAGATTCAAAGAGAGTGAGATGCCAGCTCCTTTCATTCAGTCAGTAGCTTCAATCATTTCTGGACGTTTTTCAATTGCAAAAATCAATGAATATTGTAAATGCACAAACAGTAATTTCTCCGCATTGCAAGGTGCAATTCTGAAATTTTTTGCTTTTTCCTGCTCCTCTTAGCATGATAAAGAAGATTCAAAGAGAGTGAGATGCCAGCTCCTTTCATTCAGTCAGTAGCTTCAAACATTTCTGGTATATGAATAACATGATGTTTTTCAATGGCAAAAATCAATGAATATTGTAAATGCACAAACAGTAATTTCTCCGCATTGCAAGGTGCAATTCTGAAATTTTTTGCTTTTTCCTGCTCCTCTTAGCATGATAAAGAAGATTCAAAGAGAGTGAGATGCCAGCTCCTTTCATTCAGTCAGTAGCATCAATCATTTCTGGTATATGAATAACATGATGTTTTTCAATGGCAAAAATCAATGAATATTGTAAATGCACAAACAGTAATTTCTCCGCATTGCAAGGTGCAATTCTGAAATTTTTTGCTTTTTCCTGCTCCTCTTAGCATGATAAAGAAGATTCAAAGAGAGTGAGATGCCAGCTCCTTTCGTTCAGTCAGTAGCTTCAATCATTTCTGGACGTTTTTCAAAGGCAAAAATCATTGAATATTGTAAATGCACAAACAGTAATTTCTCCGCATTGCAAGGTGCAATTCTGAAATTTTTTACTTTTTCCTGCTCCTCTTAGCATGATAAAGAAGATTCAAAGAGAGTGAGATGCCAGCTCCTTTCATTCAGTCAGTAGCTTCAATCATTTCTGGTATATGAATAACATGATGTTTTTCAATGGCAAAAATCAATGAATATTGTAAATGCACAAACAGTAATTTCTCCGCATTGCAAGGTGCAATTCTGAAATTTTTTGCTTTTTCCTGCTCCTCTTAGCATGATAAAGAAGATTCAAAGAGAGTGAGATGCCAGCTCCTTTCATTCAGTCAGTAGCTTCAATCATTTCTGGACGTTTTTCAAAGGCAAAAATCATTGAATATTGTAAATGCACAAACAGTAATTTCTCCGCATTGCAAGGTGCAATTCTGAAATTTTTTACTTTTTCCTGCTCCTCTTAGCATGATAAAGAAGATTCAAAGAGAGTGAGATGCCAGCTCCTTTCATTCAGTCAGTAGCTTCAAACATTTCTGGTATATGAATAACATGATGTTTTTCAATGGCAAAAATCAATGAATATTGTAAATGCACAAACAGTAATTTCTCCGCATTGCAAGGTGCAATTCTGAAATTTTTTGCTTTTTCCTGCTCCTCTTAGCATGATAAAGAAGATTCAAAGAGAGTGAGATGCCAGCTCCTTTCATTCAGTCAGTAGCATCAATCATTTCTGGTATATGAATAACATGATGTTTTTCAATGGCAAAAATCAATGAATATTGTAAATGCACAAACAGTAATTTCTCCGCATTGCAAGGTGCAATTCTGAAATTTTTTGCTTTTTCCTGCTCCTCTTAGCATGATAAAGAAGATTCAAAGAGAGTGAGATGCCAGCTCCTTTCGTTCAGTCAGTAGCTTCAATCATTTCTGGACGTTTTTCAAAGGCAAAAATCATTGAATATTGTAAATGCACAAACAGTAATTTCTCCGCATTGCAAGGTGCAATTCTGAAATTTTTTACTTTTTCCTGCTCCTCTTAGCATGATAAAGAAGATTCAAAGAGAGTGAGATGCCAGCTCCTTTCATTCAGTCAGTAGCTTCAATCATTTCTGGTATATGAATAACATGATGTTTTTCAATGGCAAAAATCAATGAATATTGTAAATGCACAAACAGTAATTTCTCCGCATTGCAAGGTGCAATTCTGAAATTTTTTGCTTTTTCCTGCTCCTCTTAGCATGATAAAGAAGATTCAAAGAGAGTGAGATGCCAGCTCCTTTCATTCAGTCAGTAGCTTCAATCATTTCTGGACGTTTTTCAATGGCAAAAATCATTGAATATTGTAAATGCACAAACAGTAATTTCTCCGCATTGCAAGGTGCAATTCTGAAATTTTTTACTTTTTCCTGCTCCTCTTAGCATGATAAAGAAGATTCAAAGAGAGTGAGATGCCAGCTCCTTTCATTCAGTCAGTAGCTTCAAACATTCCTGGTATATGAATAACATAATGTTTTTCAATGGCAAAAATCAATGAATATTGTAAATGCACAAACAGTAATTTCTCCGCATTGCAAGGTGCAATTCTGAAATTTTTTGCTTTTTCCTGCTCCTCTTAGCATGATAAAGAAGATTCAAAGAGAGTGAGATGCCAGCTCCTTTCATTCAGTCAGTAGCTTCAATCATTTCTGGACGTTTTTCAATTGCAAAAATCAATGAATATTGTAAATGCACAAACAGTAATTTCTCCGCATTGCAAGGTGCAATTCTGAAATTTTTTGCTTTTTCCTGCTCCTCTTAGCATGATAAAGAAGATTCAAAGAGAGTGAGATGCCAGCTCCTTTCATTCAGTCAGTAGCTTCAAACATTTCTGGTATATGAATAACATGATGTTTTTCAATGGCAAAAATCAATGAATATTGTAAATGCACAAACAGTAATTTCTCCGCATTGCAAGGTGCAATTCTGAAATTTTTTGCTTTTTCCTGCTCCTCTTAGCATGATAAAGAAGATTCAAAGAGAGTGAGATGCCAGCTCCTTTCATGCAGTCAGTAGCATCAATCATTTCTGGTATATGAATAACATGATGTTTTTCAATGGCAAAAATCAATGAATATTGTAAATGCACAAACAGTAATTTCTCCGCATTGCAAGGTGCAATTCTGAAATTTTTTGCTTTTTCCTGCTCCTCTTAGCATGATAAAGAAGATTCAAAGAGAGTGAGATGCCAGCTCCTTTCGTTCAGTCAGTAGCTTCAATCATTTCTGGACGTTTTTCAAAGGCAAAAATCATTGAATATTGTAAATGCACAAACAGTAATTTCTCCGCATTGCAAGGTGCAATTCTGAAATTTTTTACTTTTTCCTGCTCCTCTTAGCATGATAAAGAAGATTCAAAGAGAGTGAGATGCCAGCTCCTTTCATTCAGTCAGTAGCTTCAATCATTTCTGGTATATGAATAACATGATGTTTTTCAATGGCAAAAATCAATGAATATTGTAAATGCACAAACAGTAATTTCTCCGCATTGCAAGGTGCAATTCTGAAATTTTTTGCTTTTTCCTGCTCCTATTAGCATGATAAAGAAGATTCAAAGAGAGTGAGATGCCAGCTCCTTTCATTCAGTCAGTAGCTTCAATCATTTCTGGACGTTTTTCAATGGCAAAAATCATTGAATATTGTAAATGCACAAACAGTAATTTCTCCGCATTGCAAGGTGCAATTCTGAAATTTTTTACTTTTTCCTGCTCCTCTTAGCATGATAAAGAAGATTCAAAGAGAGTGAGATGCCAGCTCCTTTCATTCAGTCAGTAGCTTCAATCATTTCTGGTATATGAATAACATGATGTTTTTCAATGGCAAAAATCAATGAATATTGTAAATGCACAAACAGTAATTTCTCCGCATTGCAAGGTGCAATTCTGAAATTTTTTGCTTTTTCCTGCTCCTCTTAGCATGATAAAGAAGATTCAAAGAGAGTGAGATGCCAGCTCCTTTCATTCAGTCAGTAGCTTCAATCATTTCTGGACGTTTTTCAATGGCAAAAATCAATGAATATTGTAAATGCACAAACAGTAATTTCTCCGCATTGCAAGGTGCAATTCTGAAATTTTTTGCTTTTTCCTGCTCCTCTTAGCATGATAAACAAGATTAAAAGAGAGTGAGATGCCAGCTCCTTTCATTCAGTCAGTAGCTTCAATCATTTCTGGACGTTTTTCAATGGCAAAAATCAATGAATATTGTAAATGCACAAACAGTAATTTCTCCGCATTGCAAGGTGCAATTCTGAAATTTTTTGCTTTTTCCTGCTCCTCTTAGCATGATAAAGAAGATTCAAAGAGAGTGAGATGCCAGCTCCTTTCATTCAGTCAGTAGCTTCAAACATTCCTGGTATATGAATAACATGATGTTTTTCAATGGCATAAATCAATGAATATTGTAAATGCACAAACAGTAATTTCTCCGCATTGCAAGGTGCAATTCTGAAATTTTTTGCTTTTTCCTGCTCCTCTTAGCATGATAAAGAAGATTCAAAGAGAGTGAGATGCCAGCTCCTTTCATTCAGTCAGTAGCTTCAATCATTTCTGGACGTTTTTCAATGGCAAAAATCATTGAATATTGTAAATGCACAAACAGTAATTTCTCCGCATTGCAAGGTGCAATTCTGAAATTTTTTACTTTTTCCTGCTCCTCTTAGCATGATAAAGAAGATTCAAAGAGAGTGAGATGCCAGCTCCTTTCATTCAGTCAGTAGCTTCAATCATTTCTGGTATATGAATAACATGATGTTTTTCAATGGCAAAAATCAATGAATATTGTAAATGAACAAACAGTAATTTCTCCGCATTGCAAGGTGCAATTCTGAAATTTTTTGCTTTTTCCTGCTCCTCTTAGCATGATAAAGAAGATTCAAAGAGAGTGAGATGCCAGCTCCTTTCATTCAGTCAGTAGCTTCAATCATTTCTGGACGTTTTTCAATGGCAAAAATCAATGAATATTGTAAATGCACAAACAGTAATTTCTCCGCATTGCAAGGTGCAATTCTGAAATTTTTTGCTTTTTCCTGCTCCTCTTAGCATGATAAACAAGATTAAAAGAGAGTGAGATGCCAGCTCCTTTCATTCAGTCAGTAGCTTCAATCATTTCTGGACGTTTTTCAATGGCAAAAATCAATGAATATTGTAAATGCACAAACAGTAATTTCTCCGCATTGCAAGGTGCAATTCTGAAATTTTTTGCTTTTTCCTGCTCCTCTTAGCATGATAAAGAAGATTCAAAGAGAGTGAGATGCCAGCTCCTTTCATTCAGTCAGTAGCTTCAAACATTCCTGGTATATGAATAACATGATGTTTTTCAATGGCAAAAATCAATGAATATTGTAAATGCACAAACAGTAATTTCTCCGCATTGCAAGGTGCAATTCTGAAATTTTTTGCTTTTTCCTGCTCCTCTTAGCATGATAAAGAAGATTCAAAGAGAGTGAGATGCCAGCTCCTTTCATTCAGTCAGTAGCTTCAATCATTTCTGGACGTTTTTCAATTGCAAAAATCAATGAATATTGTAAATGCACAAACAGTAATTTCTCCGCATTGCAAGGTGCAACTCTGAAATTTTTTGCTTTTTCCTGCTCCTCTTAGCATGATAAAGAAGATTCAAAGAGAGTGAGATGCCAGCTCCTTTCATTCAGTCAGTAGCTTCAATCATTTCTGGTATATGAATAACGTGATGTTTTTCAATGGCAAAAATCAATGAATATTGTAAATGCACAAACAGTAATTTCTCCGCATTGCAAGGTGCAATTCTGAAATTTTTTGCTTTTTCCTGCTCCTCTTAGCATGATAAAGAAGATTCAAAGAGAGTGAGATGCCAGCTCCTTTCATTCAGTCAGTAGCTTCAAACATTTCTGGTATATGAATAACATGATGTTTTTCAATGGCAAAAATCAATGAATATTGTAAATGCACAAACAGTAATTTCTCCGCATTGCAAGGTGCAATTCTGAAATTTTTTGCTTTTTCCTGCTCCTCTTAGCATGATAAAGAAGATTCAAGGAGAGTGAGATGCCAGCTCCTTTCATTCAGTCAGTAGCTTCAAACATTTCTGGTATATGAATAAAATGATGTTTTTCAATGGCAAAAATCAATGAATATTGTAAATGCACAAACAGTAATTTCTCCGCATTGCAAGGTGCAATTCTGAAATTTTTTGCTTTATCCTGCTCCTCTTAGCATGATAAAGAAGATTCAAAGAGAGTGAGATGCCAGCTCCTTTCATTCAGTCAGTAGCTTCAATCATTTCTGGACGTTTTTCAATGGCAAAAATCATTGAATATTGTAAATGAACAAACAGTAATTTCTCCGCATTGCAAGGTGCAATTCTGAAATTTTTTACTTTTTCCTGCTCCTCTTAGCATGATAAAGAAGATTCAAAGAGAGTGAGATGCCAGCTCCTTTCATTCAGTCAGTAGCTTCAATCATTTCTGGTATATGAATAACATGATGTTTTTCAATGGCAAAAATCAATGAATATTGTAAATGCACAAACAGTAATTTCTCCGCATTGCAAGGTGCAATTCTGAAATTTTTTGCTTTTTCCTGCTCCTCTTAGCATGATAAAGAAGATTCAAAGAGAGTGAGATGCCAGCTCCTTTCATTCAGTCAGTAGCTTCAATCATTTCTGGACGTTTTTCAATGGCAAAAATCAATGAATATTGTAAATGCACAAACAGTAATTTCTCCGCATTGCAAGGTGCAATTCTGAAATTTTTTGCTTTTTCCTGCTCCTCTTAGCATGATAAACAAGATTAAAAGAGAGTGAGATGCCAGCTCCTTTCATTCAGTCAGTAGCTTCAATCATTTCTGGACGTTTTTCAATGGCAAAAATCAATGAATATTGTAAATGCACAAACAGTAATTTCTCCGCATTGCAAGGTGCAATTCTGAAATTTTTTGCTTTTTCCTGCTCCTCTTAGCATGATAAAGAAGATTCAAAGAGAGTGAGATGCCAGCTCCTTTCATTCAGTCAGTAGCTTCAAACATTCCTGGTATATGAATAACATGATGTTTTTCAATGGCAAAAATCAATGAATATTGTAAATGCACAAACAGTAATTTCTCCGCATTGCAAGGTGCAATTCTGAAATTTTTTGCTTTTTCCTGCTCCTCTTAGCATGATAAAGAAGATTCAAAGAGAGTGAGATGCCAGCTCCTTTCATTCAGTCAGTAGCTTCAATCATTTCTGGACGTTTTTCAATGGCAAAAATCATTGAATATTGTAAATGCACAAACAGTAATTTCTCCGCATTGCAAGGTGCAATTCTGAAATTTTTTACTTTTTCCTGCTCCTCTTAGCATGATAAAGAAGATTCAAAGAGAGTGAGATGCCAGCTCCTTTCATTCAGTCAGTAGCTTCAATCATTTCTGGTATATGAATAACATGATGTTTTTCAATGGCAAAAATCAATGAATATTGTAAATGCACAAACAGTAATTTCTCCGCATTGCAAGGTGCAATTCTGAAATTTTTTGCTTTTTCCTGCTCCTCTTAGCATGATAAAGAAGATTCAAAGAGAGTGAGATGCCAGCTCCTTTCATTCAGTCAGTAGCTTCAATCATTTCTGGACGTTTTTCAATGGCAAAAATCAATGAATATTGTAAATGCACAAACAGTAATTTCTCCGCATTGCAAGGTGCAATTCTGAAATTTTTTGCTTTTTCCTGCTCCTCTTAGCATGATAAACAAGATTAAAAGAGAGTGAGATGCCAGCTCCTTTCATTCAGTCAGTAGCTTCAATCATTTCTGGACGTTTTTCAATGGCAAAAATCAATGAATATTGTAAATGCACAAACAGTAATTTCTCCGCATTGCAAGGTGCAATTCTGAAATTTTTTGCTTTTTCCTGCTCCTCTTAGCATGATAAAGAAGATTCAAAGAGAGTGAGATGCCAGCTCCTTTCATTCAGTCAGTAGCTTCAAACATTCCTGGTATATGAATAACATGATGTTTTTCAATGGCAAAAATCAATGAATATTGTAAATGCACAAACAGTAATTTCTCCGCATTGCAAGGTGCAATTCTGAAATTTTTTGCTTTTTCCTGCTCCTCTTAGCATGATAAAGAAGATTCAAAGAGAGTGAGATGCCAGCTCCTTTCATTCAGTCAGTAGCTTCAATCATTTCTGGACGTTTTTCAATTGCAAAAATCAATGAATATTGTAAATGCACAAACAGTAATTTCTCCGCATTGCAAGGTGCAACTCTGAAATTTTTTGCTTTTTCCTGCTCCTCTTAGCATGATAAAGAAGATTCAAAGAGAGTGAGATGCCAGCTCCTTTCATTCAGTCAGTAGCTTCAATCATTTCTGGTATATGAATAACGTGATGTTTTTCAATGGCAAAAATCAATGAATATTGTAAATGCACAAACAGTAATTTCTCCGCATTGCAAGGTGCAATTCTGAAATTTTTTGCTTTTTCCTGCTCCTCTTAGCATGATAAAGAAGATTCAAAGAGAGTGAGATGCCAGCTCCTTTCATTCAGTCAGTAGCTTCAAACATTTCTGGTATATGAATAACATGATGTTTTTCAATGGCAAAAATCAATGAATATTGTAAATGCACAAACAGTAATTTCTCCGCATTGCAAGGTGCAATTCTGAAATTTTTTGCTTTTTCCTGCTCCTCTTAGCATGATAAAGAAGATTCAAGGAGAGTGAGATGCCAGCTCCTTTCATTCAGTCAGTAGCTTCAAACATTTCTGGTATATGAATAAAATGATGTTTTTCAATGGCAAAAATCAATGAATATTGTAAATGCACAAACAGTAATTTCTCCGCATTGCAAGGTGCAATTCTGAAATTTTTTGCTTTATCCTGCTCCTCTTAGCATGATAAAGAAGATTCAAAGAGAGTGAGATGCCAGCTCCTTTCATTCAGTCAGTAGCTTCAATCATTTCTGGACGTTTTTCAATGGCAAAAATCATTGAATATTGTAAATGCACAAACAGTAATTTCTCCGCATTGCAAGGTGCAATTCTGAAATTTTTTACTTTTTCCTGCTCCTCTTAGCATGATAAAGAAGATTCAAAGAGAGTGAGATGCCAGCTGCTTTCATTCAGTCAGTAGCTTCAATCATTTCTGGTATATGAATAACATGATGTTTTTCAATGGCAAAAATCAATGAATATTGTAAATGCACAAACAGTAATTTCTCCGCATTGCAAGGTGCAATTCTGAGATTTTTTGCTTTTTCCTGCTCCTCTTAGCATGATAAAGAAGATTCAAAGAGAGTGAGATGCCAGCTCCTTTCATTCAGTCAGTAGCTTCAATCATTTCTGGACGTTTTTCAATGGCAAAAATCAATGAATATTCTAAATGCACAAACAGTAATTTCTCCGCATTGCAAGTTGCAATTCTGAAATTTTTTGCTTTTTCCTGCTCCTCTTAGCATGATAAACAAGATTCAAAGAGAGTGAGATGCCAGCTCCTTTCATTCAGTCAGTAGCTTCAATCATTTCTGGACGTTTTTCAATGGCAAAAATCAATGAATATTGTAAATGCACAAACAGTAATTTCTCCGCATTGCAAGGTGCAATTCTGAAATTTTTTGCTTTTTCCTGCTCCTCTTAGCATGATAAAGAAGATTCAAAGAGAGTGAGAAGCCAGCTCCTTTCATTCAGTCAGTAGCTTCAATCATTTCTGGACGTTTTTCAATTGCAAAAATCAATGAATATTGTAAATGCACAAACAGTAATTTCTCCGCATTGCAAGGTGCAATTCTGAAATTTTTTGCTTTTTCCTGCTCCTCTTAGCATGATAAAGAAGATTCAAAGAGAGTGAGATGCCAGCTCCTTTCATTCAGTCAGTAGCTTCAATCATTTCTGGTATATGAATAACATGATGTTTTTCAATGGCAAAAATCAATGAATATTGTAAATGCACAAACAGTAATTTCTCCGCATTGCAAGGTGCAATTCTGAAATTTTTTGCTTTTTCCTGCTCCTCTTAGCATGATAAAGAAGATTCAAAGAGAGTGAGATGCCAGCTCCTTTCATTCAGTCAGTAGCTTCAATCATTTCTGGACGTTTTTCAATGGCAAAAATCAATGAATATTGTAAATGCACAAACAGTAATTTCTCCGCATTGCAAGGTGCAATTCTGAAATTTTTTGCTTTTTCCTGCTCCTCTTAGCATGATAAAGAAGATTCAAAGAGAGTGAGATGCCAGCTCCTTTCATTCAGTCAGTAGCTTCAATCATTTCTGGACGTTTTTCAATGGCAAAAATCAATGAATATTGTAAATGCACAAACAGTAATTTCTCCGCATTGCAAGGTGCAATTCTGAAATTTTTTGCTTTTTCCTGCTCCTCTTAGCATGATAAAAAAGATTCAAAGAGAGTGAGATGCCAGCTCCTTTCATTCAGTCAGTAGCTTCAAACATTTCTGGTATATGAATAACATGATGTTTTTCAATGGCAAAAATCAATGAATATTGTAAATGCACAAACAGCAATTTCTCCGCATTGCAAGGTACAATTCTGAAATTTTTTGCTTTTTCCTGCTCCTCTTAGCATGATAAAGAAGATTCAAAGAGAGTGAGACGCCAGCTCCTTTCGTTCAGTCAGTAGCTTCAATCATTTCTGGACGTTTTTCAATGGCAAAAATCATTGAATATTGTAAATGCACAAACAGTAATTTCTCCGCATTGCAAGGTGCAATTCTGAAATTTTTTACTTTTTCCTGCTCCTCTTAGCATGATAAAGAAGATTCAAAGAGAGTGAGATGCCAGCTCCTTTCATTCAGTCAGTAGCTTCATTCATTTCTGGTATATGAATAACATGATGTTTTTCAATGGCAAAAATCAATGAATATTGTAAATGCACAAACAGTAATTTCTCCGCATTGCAAGGTGCAATTCTGAAATTTTTTGCTTTTTCCTGCTCCTCTTAGCATGATAAAGAAGATTCAAAGAGAGTGAGATGCCAGCTCCTTTCATTCAGTCAGTAGCTTCAATCATTTCTGGACGTTTTTCAATGGCAAAAATCAACGAATATTGTAAATGCACAAACAGTAATTTCTCCGCATTGCAAGGTGCAATTCTGAAATTTTTTGCTTTTTCCTGCTCCTCTTAGCATGATAAAGAAGATTCAAAGAGAGTGAGATGCCAGCTCCTTACATTCAGTCAGTAGCTTCAATCATTTCTGGTAAATATATAACATGATGTTTTTCAATGGCAAAAATCAATGAATTTTGTAAATGCACAAACAGTAATTTCTCCGCATTGCAAGGCGCAATTCTGAAATTTTTTGCTTTTTCCTGCTCCTCTTAGCATGATAAAGAAGATTCAAAGAGAGTGAGATGCCAGCTCCTTTCAATCAGTCAGTAGCTTCAATCATTTCTGGACGTTTTTCAATGGCAAAAATCAATGAATATTGTAAATGCACAAACAGTAATTTCTCCGCATTGCAAGGTGCAATTCTGAAATTTTATGCTTTTTCCTGCTCCTCTTAGCATGATAAAGAAGATTCAAAGAGAGTGAGATGCCAGCTCCTTTCATTCAGTCAGTAGCTTCAATCATTTCTGGACGTTTTTCAATGGCAAAAATCAATGAATATTGTAAATGCACAAACAGTAATTTTTCCGCATTGCAAGGTGCAATTCTGAAATTTTTTGCTTATTCCTGCTCCTCTTAGCATGATAAAGAAGATTCAAAGAGAGTGAGGTGCCAGCTCCTTTCATTCAGTCAGTAGCTTCAAACATTTCTGGTATATGAATAACGTTTTTCAATGGCAAAAATCAATGAATATTGTAAATGCACAAACAGTTATTTCTCCGCATTGCAAGGTGCAATTCTGAAATTTTTTGCTTTTTCCTGCTCCTCTTAGCATGATAAAGAAGATTCAAAGAGAGTGAGATGCCAGCTCCTTTCATTCAGTCAGTAGCTTCAATCATTTCTGGACGTTTTTCAATGGCAAAAATCAATGAATATTGTAAATGCACAAACAGTAATTTCTCCGCATTGCAAGGTGCAATTCTGAAATTTTTTGCTTTTTCCTGCTCCTCTTAGCATGATAAAGAAGATTCAAAGAGAGTGAGATGCCAGCTCCTTTCATTCAGTCAGTAGCTTCAATCATTTCTGGACGTTTTTCAATGGCAAAAATCAATGAATATTGTAAATGCACAAACAGTAATTTCTCCGCATTGCAAGGTGCAATTCTGAAATTTTTTGCTTTTTCCTGCTCCTCTTAGCATGATAAAGAAGATTCAAAGAGAGTGAGATGCCAGCTCCTTTCATTCAGTCAGTAGCTTCAATCATTTCTGGACGTTTTTCAATGGCAAAAATCAATGAATATTGTAAATGCACAAACAGTAATTTCTCCGCATTGCAAGGTGCAATTCTGAAATTTTTGCTTTTTCCTGCTCCTCTTAGCATGATAAAGAAGATTCAAAGAGAGTGAGGTGCCAGCTCCTTTCATTCAGTCAGTAGCTTCAAACATTTCTGGTATATGAATAACATGTTTTTCAATGGCAAAAATCAATGAATATTGTAAATGCACAAACAGTAATTTCTCCGCATTGCAAGGAGCAATTCTGAAATTTTTTGCTTTTTCCTGCTCCTCTTAGCATGATAAAGAAGATTCAAAGAGAGTGAGATGCCAGCTCCTTTCATTCAGTCAGTAGCTTCAATCATTTCTGGACGTTTTTCAATGGCAAAAATCAATGAATATTGTAAATGCACAAACTGTAATTTCTCCGCATTGCAAGGTGCAATTCTGAAATTTTTTGCTTTTTCCTGCTCCTCTTAGCATGATAAAGAAGATTCAAAGAGAGTGAGATGCCAGCTCTTTTCATTCAGTCAGTAGCTTCAATCATTTCTGGACGTTTTTCAATGGCAAAAATCAATGAATATTGTAAATGCACAAACAGTAATTTCTCCGCATTGCAAGGTGCAATTCTGAAATTTTTTGCTTTTTCCTGCTCCTCTTAGCATGATAAAGAAGATTCAAAGAGAGTGAGATGCCAGCTCCTTTCATTCAATCAGTAGCTTCAAACATTTCTGGTATATGAATAACATGATGTTTTTCAATGGCAAAAATCAATGAATATTGTAAATGCACAAACAGTAATTTCTCCGCATTGCAAGGTGCAATTCTGAAATTTTTTGCTTTTTCCTGCTCCTCTTAGCATGATAAAGAAGATTCAAAGAGAGTGAGATGCCAGCTCCTTTCATTCAGTCAGTAGCTTCAATCATTTCTGGACGTTTTTCAATGGCAAAAATCAATGAATATTGTAAATGCACAAACAGTAATTTCTCCGCATTGCAAGGTGCAATTCTGAAATTTTTTGCTTTTTCCTGCTCCTCTTAGCATGATAAAGAAGATTCAAAGAGAGTGAGATGCCAGCTCCTTACATTCAGTCAGTAGCTTCAATCATTTCTGGTAAATGAATAACATGATGTTTTTCAATGGCAAAAATCAATTAATTTTGTAAATGCACAAACAGTAATTTCTCCGCATTGCAAGGTGCAATTCTGAAATTTTTTGCTTTTTCCTGCTCCTCTTAGCATGATAAAGAAGATTCAAAGAGAGTGAGATGCCAGCTCCTTTCATTCAGTCAGTAGCTTCAATCATTTCTGGACGTTTTTCAATGGCAAAAATCAATGAATATTGTAAATGCACAAACAGTAATTTTTCCGCATTGCAAGGTGCAATTCTGAAATTTTTTGCTTATTCCTGCTCCTCTTAGCATGATAAAGAAGATTCAAAGAGAGTGAGGTGCCAGCTCCTTTCATTCAGTCAGTAGCTTCAAACATTTCTGGTATATGAATAACGTTTTTCAATGGCAAAAATCAATGAATATTGTAAATGCACAAACAGTTATTTCTCCGCATTGCAAGGTGCAATTCTGAAATTTTTTGCTTTTTCCTGCTCCTCTTAGCATGATAAAGAAGATTCAAAGAGAGTGAGATGCCAGCTCCTTTCATTCAGTCAGTAGCTTCAATCATTTCTGGACGTTTTTCAATGGCAAAAATCAATGAATATTGTAAATGCACAAACAGTAATTTCTCCGCATTGCAAGGTGCAATTCTGAAATTTTTTGCTTTCTCCTGCTCCTCTTAGCATGATAAAGAAGATTAAAAGAGAGTGAGATGCCAGCTCCTTTCATTCAGTCAGTAGCTTCAATCATTTCTGGACGTTTTTCAATGGCAAAAATCAATGAATATTGTAAATGCACAAACAGTAATTTCTCCGCATTGCAAGGTGCAATTCTGAAATTTTTTGCTTTTTCCTGCTCCTCTTAGCATGATAAAGAAGATTCAAAGAGAGTGAGATGCCAGCTCCTTTCATTCAGTCAGTAGCTTCAATCATTTCTGGACGTTTTTCAATGGCAAAAATCAATGAATATTGTAAATGCACAAACAGTAATTTCTCCGCATTGCAAGGTGCAATTCTGAAATTTTTGCTTTTTCCTGCTCCTCTTAGCATGATAAAGAAGATTCAAAGAGAGTGAGGTGCCAGCTCCTTTCATTCAGTCAGTAGCTTCAAACATTTCTGGTATATGAATAACATGTTTTTCAATGGCAAAAATCAATGAATATTGTAAATGCACAAACAGTAATTTCTCCGCATTGCAAGGAGCAATTCTGAAATTTTTTGCTTTTTCCTGCTCCTCTTAGCATGATAAAGAAGATTCAAAGAGAGTGAGATGCCAGCTCCTTTCATTCAGTCAGTAGCTTCAATCATTTCTGTACGTTTTTCAATGGCAAAAATCAATGAATATTGTAAATGCACAAACTGTAATTTCTCCGCATTGCAAGGTGCAATTCTGAAATTTTTTGCTTTTTCCTGCTCCTCTTAGCATGATAAAGAAGATTCAAAGAGAGTGAGATGCCAGCTCTTTTCATTCAGTCAGTAGCTTCAATCATTTCTGGACGTTTTTCAATGGCAAAAATCAATGAATATTGTAAATGCACAAACAGTAATTTCTCCGCATTGCAAGGTGCAATTCTGAAATTTTTTGCTTTTTCCTGCTCCTCTTAGCATGATAAAGAAGATTCAAAGAGAGTGAGATGCCAGCTCCTTTCATTCAATCAGTAGCTTCAAACATTTCTGGTATATGAATAACATGATGTTTTTCAATGGCAAAAATCAATGAATATTGTAAATGCACAAACAGTAATTTCTCCGCATTGCAAGGTGCAATTCTGAAATTTTTTGCTTTTTCCTGCTCCTCTTAGCATGATAAAGAAGATTCAAAGAGAGTGAGATGCCAGCTCCTTTCATTCAGTCAGTAGCTTCAATCATTTCTGGACGTTTTTCAATGGCAAAAATCAATGAATATTGTAAATGCACAAACAGTAATTTCTCCGCATTGCAAGGTGCAATTCTGAAATTTTTTGCTTTTTCCTGCTCCTCTTAGCATGATAAAGAAGATTCAAAGAGAGTGAGGTGCCAGCTCCTTTCATTCAGTCAGTAGCTTCAAACATTTCTGGTATATGAATAACATGTTTTTCAATGGCAAAAATCAATGAATATTGTTAATGCACAAACTGTAATTTCTCCGCATTGCAAGGTGCAATTCTGAAATTTTTTGCTTTTTCCTGCTCCTCTTAGCATGATAAAGAAAATTCAAAGAGAGTGAGATGCCAGCTCCTTTCATTCAGTCAGTAGCTTCAATCATTTCTGGACGTTTTTCAATGGCAAAAATCAATGAATATTGTAAATGCACAAACAGTAATTTCTCCGCATTGCAAGGTGCAATTCTGAATTTTTTTGCTTTTTCCTGCTCCTCTTAGCATGATAAAGAAGATTCAAAGAGAGTGAGATGCCAGCTCCTTTCATTCAGTCAGTAGCTTCAATCATTTCTGGACGTTTTTCAATGGCAAAAATCAATGAATATTGTAAATGCACAAACTGTAATTTCTCCGCATTGTAAGGTGCAATTCTGAAATTTTTTGCTTTTTCCTGCTCCTCTTAGCATGATAAAGAAGATTCAAAGAGAGTGAGATGCCAGCTCCTTTCATTCAGTCAGTAGCTTCAATCATTTCTGGACGTTTTTCAATGGCAAAAATCAATGAATATTGTAAATGCACAAACAGTAATTTCTCCGCATTGCAAGGTGCAATTCTGAAATTTTTTGCTTTTTCCTGCTCCCCTTAGCATGGTAAAGAAGATTCAAAGAGAGTGAGATGCCAGCTCCTTTCGTTCAGTCAGTAGCTTCAATCATTTCTGGACGTTTTTCAATGGCAAAAATCAATGAATATTGTAAATGCACAAACAGAAATTTCTCCGCATTGCAAGGTGCAATTCTGAAATTTTTTGCTTTTTCCTGCTCCTCTTAGCATGATAAAGAAGATTCAAAGAGAGTGAGATGCCAGCTCCTTTCATTCAGTCAGTAGCTTCAAACATTTCTGGTATATGAATAACATGATGTTTTTCAATGGCAAAAATCAATGAATATTGTAAATGCACAAACAGTAATTTCTCCGCATTGCAAGGTGCAATTCTGAAATTTTTTGCTTTTTCCTGCTCCTCTTAGCATGATAAAGAAGATTCAAAGAGAGTGAGATGCCAGCTCCTTTCGTTCAGTCAGTAGCTTCAATCATTTCTGGACGTTTTTCAATGGCAAAAATCATTGAATATTGTAAATGCACAAACAGTAATTTCTCCACATTGCAAGGTGCAATTCTGAAATTTTTTACATTTTCCTGCTCCTCTTAGCATGATAAAGAAGATTCAAAGAGAGTGAGATGCCAGCTCCTTTCATTCAGTCAGTAGCTTCAATCATTTCTGGTATATGAATAACATGATGTTTTTCAATGGCAAAAATCAATGAATATTGTAAATGCACAAACAGTAATTTCTCCGCATTGCAAGGTGCAATTCTGAAATTTTTTGCTTTTTCCTGCTCCTCTTAGCATGATAAAGAAGATTCAAAGAGAGTGAGATGCCAGCTCCTTTCATTCAGTCAGTAGCTTCAATCATTTCTGGACGTTTTTCAATGGCAAAAATCAATGAATATTGTAAATGCACAAACAGTAATTTCTCCGCATTGCAAGGTGCAATTCTGAAATTTTTTGCTTTTTCCTGCTCCTCTTAGCATGATAAAGAAGATTCAAAGAGAGTGAGGTGCCAGCTCCTTTCATTCAGTCAGTAGCTTCAAACATTTCTGGTATATGAATAACATGTTTTTCAATGGCAAAAATCAATGAATATTGTAAATGCACAAACAGTAATTTCTCCGCATTGCAAGGAGCAATTCTGAAATTTTTTGCTTTTTCCTGCTCCTCTTAGCATGATAAAGAAGATTCAAAGAGAGTGAGATGCCAGCTCCTTTCATTCAGTCAGTAGCTTCAATCATTTCTGGACGTTTTTCAATGGCAAAAATCAATGAATATTGTAAATGCACAAACTGTAATTTCTCCGCATTGCAAGGTGCAATTCTGAAATTTTTTGCTTTTTCCTGCTCCTCTTAGCATGATAAAGAAGATTCAAAGAGAGTGAGATGCCAGCTCCTTTCATTCAGTCAGTAGCTTCAATCATTTCTGGACGTTTTTCAATGGCAAAAATCAATGAATATTGTAAATGCACAAACAGTAATTTCTCCGCATTGCAAGGTGCAATTCTGAAATTTTTTGCTTTTTCCTGCTCCTCTTAGCATGATAAAGAAGATTCAAAGAGAGTGAGATGCCAGCTCCTTTCATTCAGTCAGTAGCTGCAAACATTTCTGGTATATGAATAACATGATGTTTTTCAATGGCAAAAATTAATGAATATTGTAAATGCACAAACAGTAATTTCTCCGCATTGCAAGGTGCAATTCTGAAATTTTTTGCTTTTTCCAGCTCCTCTTAGCATGATAAAGAAGATTCAAAGAGAGTGAGATGCCAGCTCCTTTCATTCAGTCAGTAGCTTCAATCATTTCTGGACGTTTTTCAATGGCAAAAATCAATGAATATTGTAAATGCACAAACAGTAATTTCTCCGCATTGCAAGGTGCAATTCTGAAATTTTTTGCTTTATCCTGCTCCTCTTAGCATGATAAAGAAGATTCAAAGAGAGTGAGGTGCCAGCTCCTTTCATTCAGTCAGTAGCTTCAAACATTTCTGGTATATGAATAACATGTTTTTCAATGGCAAAAATCAATGAATATTGTAAATGCACAAACAGTAATTTCTCCGCATTGCAAGGTGCAATTCTGAAATTTTTTGCTTTTTCCTGCTCCTCTTAGCATGATAAAGAAAATTCAAAGAGAGTGAGATGCCAGCTCCTTTCATTCAGTCAGTAGCTTCAATCATTTCTGGACGTTTTTCAATGGCAAAAATCAATGAATATTGTAAATGCACAAACAGTAATTTCTCCGCATTGCAAGGTGCAATTCTGAAATTTTTTGCTTTTTCCTGCTCCTCTTAGCATGATAAAGAAGATTCAAAGAGAGTGAGATGCCAGCTCCTTTCATTCAGTCAGTAGCTTCAATCATTTCTGGACGTTTTTCAATGGCAAAAATCAATGAATATTGTAAATGCACAAACAGTAATTTCTCCGCATTGCAAGGTGCAATTCTGAAATTTTTTGCTTTTTCCTGCTCCTCTTAGCATGATAAAGAAGATTCAAAGTGAGTGAGATGCCAGCTCCTTTCATTCAGTCAGTAGCTTCAATCATTTCTGGACGTTTTTCAATGGCAAAAATCAATGAATATTGTAAATGTACAAACAGTAATTTCTCTGCATTGCAAGGTGCAATTCTGAAATTTTTTGCTTTTTCCTGCTCCTCTTAGCATGATAAAGAAGATTCAAAGAGAGTGAGGTTCCAGCTCCTTTCATTCAGTCAGTAGCTTCAAACATTTCTGGTATATGAATAACATGTTTTTCAATGGCAAAAATCAATGAATATTGTAAATGCACAAACAGTAATTTCTCCGCATTGCAAGGTGCAATTCTGAAATTTTTTGCTTTTTCCTGCTCCTCTTAACTTGATAAAGAAGATTCAAAGAGAGTGAGATGCCAGCTCCTTTCATTCAGTCAGTAGCTTCAATCATTTCTGGACGTTTTTCAATGGCAAAAATCAATGAATATTGTAAATGCACAAACTGTAATTTCTCCGCATTGTAAGGTGCAATTCTGAAATTTTTTGCTTTTTCCTGCTCCTCTTAGCATGATAAAGAAGATTCAAAGAGAGTGAGATGCCAGCTCCTTTCATTCAGTCAGTAGCTTCAATCATTTCTGGACGTTTTTCAATGGCAAAAATCAATGAATATTGTAAATGCACAAACAGTAATTTCTCCGCATTGCAAGGTGCAATTCTGAAATTTTTTGCTTTTTCCTGCTCCTCTTAGCATGATAAAGAAGATTCAAAGAGAGTGAGATGCCAGCTCCTTTCATTCAGTCAGTAGCTTCAAACATTTCTGGTATATGAATAACATGATGTTTTTCAATGGCAAAAATCAATAAATATTGTAAATGCACAAACAGTAATTTCTCCGCATTGCAAGGTGCAAGTCTGAAATTTTTTGCTTTTTCCTGCTCCTCTTAGCATGATAAAGAAGATTCAAAGAGAGTGAGATGCCAGCTCCTTTCATTCAGTCAGTAGCTTCAATCATTTCTGGACGTTTTTCAATGGCAAAAATCAATGAATATTGTAAATGCACAAACTGTAATTTCTCCGCATTGCAAGGTGCAATTCTGAAATTTTTTGCTTTTTCCTGCTCCTCTTAGCATGATAAAGAAGATTCAAAGAGAGTGAGATGCCAGCTCTTTTCATTCAGTCAGTAGCTTCAATCATTTCTGGACGTTTTTCAATGGCAAAAATCAATGAATATTGTAAATGCACAAACAGTAATTTCTCCGCATTGCAAGGTGCAATTCTGAAATTTTTTGCTTTTTCCTGCTCCTCTTAGCATGATAAAGAAGATTCAAAGAGAGTGAGATGCCAGCTCCTTTCATTCAATCAGTAGCTTCAAACATTTCTGGTATATGAATAACATGATGTTTTTCAATGGCAAAAATCAATGAATATTGTAAATGCACAAACAGTAATTTCTCCGCATTGCAAGGTGCAATTCTGAAATTTTTTGCTTTTTCCTGCTCCTCTTAGCATGATAAAGAAGATTCAAAGAGAGTGAGATGCCAGCTCCTTTCATTCAGTCAGTAGCTTCAATCATTTCTGGACGTTTTTCAATGGCAAAAATCAATGAATATTGTAAATGCACAAACAGTAATTTCTCCGCATTGCAAGGTGCAATTCTGAAATTTTTTGCTTTTTCCTGCTCCTCTTAGCATGATAAAGAAGATTCAAAGAGAGTGAGATGCCAGCTCCTTACATTCAGTCAGTAGCTTCAATCATTTCTGGTAAATGAATAACATGATGTTTTTCAATGGCAAAAATCAATTAATTTTGTAAATGCACAAACAGTAATTTCTCCGCATTGCAAGGTGCAATTCTGAAATTTTTTGCTTTTTCCTGCTCCTCTTAGCATGATAAAGAAGATTCAAAGAGAGTGAGATGCCAGCTCCTTTCATTCAGTCAGTAGCTTCAATCATTTCTGGACGTTTTTCAATGGCAAAAATCAATGAATATTGTAAATGCACAAACAGTAATTTTTCCGCATTGCAAGGTGCAATTCTGAAATTTTTTGCTTATTCCTGCTCCTCTTAGCATGATAAAGAAGATTCAAAGAGAGTGAGGTGCCAGCTCCTTTCATTCAGTCAGTAGCTTCAAACATTTCTGGTATATGAATAACGTTTTTCAATGGCAAAAATCAATGAATATTGTAAATGCACAAAGTTATTTCTCCGCATTGCAAGGTGCAATTCTGAAATTTTTTGCTTTTTCCTGCTCCTCTTAGCATGATAAAGAAGATTCAAAGAGAGTGAGATGCCAGCTCCTTTCATTCAGTCAGTAGCTTCAATCATTTCTGGACGTTTTTCAATGGCAAAAATCAATGAATATTGTAAATGCACAAACAGTAATTTCTCCGCATTGCAAGGTGCAATTCTGAAATTTTTTGCTTTCTCCTGCTCCTCTTAGCATGATAAAGAAGATTCAAAGAGAGTGAGATGCCAGCTCCTTTCATTCAGTCAGTAGCTTCAATCATTTCTGGACGTTTTTCAATGGCAAAAATCAATGAATATTGTAAATGCACAAACAGTAATTTCTCCGCATTGCAAGGTGCAATTCTGAAATTTTTTGCTTTTTCCTGCTCCTCTTAGCATGATAAAGAAGATTCAAAGAGAGTGAGATGCCAGCTCCTTTCATTCAGTCAGTAGCTTCAATCATTTCTGGACGTTTTTCAATGGCAAAAATCAATGAATATTGTAAATGCACAAACAGTAATTTCTCCGCATTGCAAGGTGCAATTCTGAAATTTTTGCTTTTTCCTGCTCCTCTTAGCATGATAAAGAAGATTCAAAGAGAGTGAGGTGCCAGCTCCTTTCATTCAGTCAGTAGCTTCAAACATTTCTGGTATATGAATAACATGTTTTTCAATGGCAAAAATCAATGAATATTGTAAATGCACAAACAGTAATTTCTCCGCATTGCAAGGAGCAATTCTGAAATTTTTTGCTTTTTCCTGCTCCTCTTAGCATGATAAAGAAGATTCAAAGAGAGTGAGATGCCAGCTCCTTTCATTCAGTCAGTAGCTTCAATCATTTCTGTACGTTTTTCAATGGCAAAAATCAATGAATATTGTAAATGCACAAACTGTAATTTCTCCGCATTGCAAGGTGCAATTCTGAAATTTTTTGCTTTTTCCTGCTCCTCTTAGCATGATAAAGAAGATTCAAAGAGAGTGAGATGCCAGCTCTTTTCATTCAGTCAGTAGCTTCAATCATTTCTGGACGTTTTTCAATGGCAAAAATCAATGAATATTGTAAATGCACAAACAGTAATTTCTCCGCATTGCAAGGTGCAATTCTGAAATTTTTTGCTTTTTCCTGCTCCTCTTAGCATGATAAAGAAGATTCAAAGAGAGTGAGATGCCAGCTCCTTTCATTCAATCAGTAGCTTCAAACATTTCTGGTATATGAATAACATGATGTTTTTCAATGGCAAAAATCAATGAATATTGTAAATGCACAAACAGTAATTTCTCCGCATTGCAAGGTGCAATTCTGAAATTTTTTGCTTTTTCCTGCTCCTCTTAGCATGATAAAGAAGATTCAAAGAGAGTGAGATGCCAGCTCCTTTCATTCAGTCAGTAGCTTCAATCATTTCTGGACGTTTTTCAATGGCAAAAATCAATGAATATTGTAAATGCACAAACAGTAATTTCTCCGCATTGCAAGGTGCAATTCTGAAATTTTTTGCTTTTTCCTGCTCCTCTTAGCATGATAAAGAAGATTCAAAGAGAGTGAGGTGCCAGCTCCTTTCATTCAGTCAGTAGCTTCAAACATTTCTGGTATATGAATAACATGTTTTTCAATGGCAAAAATCAATGAATATTGTTAATGCACAAACTGTAATTTCTCCGCATTGCAAGGTGCAATTCTGAAATTTTTTGCTTTTTCCTGCTCCTCTTAGCATGATAAAGAAAATTCAAAGAGAGTGAGATGCCAGCTCCTTTCATTCAGTCAGTAGCTTCAATCATTTCTGGACGTTTTTCAATGGCAAAAATCAATGAATATTGTAAATGCACAAACAGTAATTTCTCCGCATTGCAAGGTGCAATTCTGAATTTTTTTGCTTTTTCCTGCTCCTCTTAGCATGATAAAGAAGATTCAAAGAGAGTGAGATGCCAGCTCCTTTCATTCAGTCAGTAGCTTCAATCATTTCTGGACGTTTTTCAATGGCAAAAATCAATGAATATTGTAAATGCACAAACTGTAATTTCTCCGCATTGTAAGGTGCAATTCTGAAATTTTTTGCTTTTTCCTGCTCCTCTTAGCATGATAAAGAAGATTCAAAGAGAGTGAGATGCCAGCTCCTTTCATTCAGTCAGTAGCTTCAATCATTTCTGGACGTTTTTCAATGGCAAAAATCAATGAATATTGTAAATGCACAAACAGTAATTTCTCCGCATTGCAAGGTGCAATTCTGAAATTTTTTGCTTTTTCCTGCTCCCCTTAGCATGGTAAAGAAGATTCAAAGAGAGTGAGATGCCAGCTCCTTTCATTCAGTCAGTAGCTTCAATCATTTCTGGACGTTTTTCAATGGCAAAAATCAATGAATATTGTAAATGCACAAACAGAAATTTCTCCGCATTGCAAGGTGCAATTCTGAAATTTTTTGCTTTTTCCTGCTCCTCTTAGCATGATAAAGAAGATTCAAAGAGAGTGAGATGCCAGCTCCTTTCATTCAGTCAGTAGCTTCAAACATTTCTGGTATATGAATAACATGATGTTTTTCAATGGCAAAAATCAATGAATATTGTAAATGCACAAACAGTAATTTCTCCGCATTGCAAGGTGCAATTCTGAAATTTTTTGCTTTTTCCTGCTCCTCTTAGCATGATAAAGAAGATTCAAAGAGAGTGAGATGCCAGCTCCTTTCGTTCAGTCAGTAGCTTCAATCATTTCTGGACGTTTTTCAATGGCAAAAATCATTGAATATTGTAAATGCACAAACAGTAATTTCTCCGCATTGCAAGGTGCAATTCTGAAATTTTTTACATTTTCCTGCTCCTCTTAGCATGATAAAGAAGATTCAAAGAGAGTGAGATGCCAGCTCCTTTCATTCAGTCAGTAGCTTCAATCATTTCTGGTATATGAATAACATGATGTTTTTCAATGGCAAAAATCAATGAATATTGTAAATGCACAAACAGTAATTTCTCCGCATTGCAAGGTGCAATTCTGAAATTTTTTGCTTTTTCCTGCTCCTCTTAGCATGATAAAGAAGATTCAAAGAGAGTGAGATGCCAGCTCCTTTCATTCAGTCAGTAGCTTCAATCATTTCTGGACGTTTTTCAATGGCAAAAATCAATGAATATTGTAAATGCACAAACAGTAATTTCTCCGCATTGCAAGGTGCAATTCTGAAATTTTTTGCTTTTTCCTGCTCCTCTTAGCATGATAAAGAAGATTCAAAGAGAGTGAGGTGCCAGCTCCTTTCATTCAGTCAGTAGCTTCAAACATTTCTGGTATATGAATAACATGTTTTTCAATGGCAAAAATCAATGAATATTGTAAATGCACAAACAGTAATTTCTCCGCATTGCAAGGAGCAATTCTGAAATTTTTTGCTTTTTCCTGCTCCTCTTAGCATGATAAAGAAGATTCAAAGAGAGTGAGATGCCAGCTCCTTTCATTCAGTCAGTAGCTTCAATCATTTCTGGACGTTTTTCAATGGCAAAAATCAATGAATATTGTAAATGCACAAACTGTAATTTCTCCGCATTGCAAGGTGCAATTCTGAAATTTTTTGCTTTTTCCTGCTCCTCTTAGCATGATAAAGAAGATTCAAAGAGAGTGAGATGCCAGCTCCTTTCATTCAGTCAGTAGCTTCAATCATTTCTGGACGTTTTTCAATGGCAAAAATCAATGAATATTGTAAATGCACAAACAGTAATTTCTCCGCATTGCAAGGTGCAATTCTGAAATTTTTTGCTTTTTCCTGCTCCTCTTAGCATGATAAAGAAGATTCAAAGAGAGTGAGATGCCAGCTCCTTTCATTCAGTCAGTAGCTTCAAACATTTCTGGTATATGAATAACATGATGTTTTTCAATGGCAAAAATTAATGAATATTGTAAATGCACAAACAGTAATTTCTCCGCATTGCAAGGTGCAATTCTGAAATTTTTTGCTTTTTCCAGCTCCTCTTAGCATGATAAAGAAGATTCAAAGAGAGTGAGATGCCAGCTCCTTTCATTCAGTCAGTAGCTTCAATCATTTCTGGACGTTTTTCAATGGCAAAAATCAATGAATATTGTAAATGCACAAACAGTAATTTCTCCGCATTGCAAGGTGCAATTCTGAAATTTTTTGCTTTATCCTGCTCCTCTTAGCATGATAAAGAAGATTCAAAGAGAGTGAGGTGCCAGCTCCTTTCATTCAGTCAGTAGCTTCAAACATTTCTGGTATATGAATAACATGTTTTTCAATGGCAAAAATCAATGAATATTGTAAATGCACAAACAGTAATTTCTCCGCATTGCAAGGTGCAATTCTGAAATTTTTTGCTTTTTCCTGCTCCTCTTAGCATGATAAAGAAAATTCAAAGAGAGTGAGATGCCAGCTCCTTTCATTCAGTCAGTAGCTTCAATCATTTCTGGACGTTTTTCAATGGCAAAAATCAATGAATATTGTAAATGCACAAACAGTAATTTCTCCGCATTGCAAGGTGCAATTCTGAAATTTTTTGCTTTTTCCTGCTCCTCTTAGCATGATAAAGAAGATTCAAAGAGAGTGAGATGCCAGCTCCTTTCATTCAGTCAGTAGCTTCAATCATTTCTGGACGTTTTTCAATGGCAAAAATCAATGAATATTGTAAATGCACAAACAGTAATTTCTCCGCATTGCAAGGTGCAATTCTGAAATTTTTTGCTTTTTCCTGCTCCTCTTAGCATGATAAAGAAGATTCAAAGTGAGTGAGATGCCAGCTCCTTTCATTCAGTCAGTAGCTTCAATCATTTCTGGACGTTTTTCAATGGCAAAAATCAATGAATATTGTAAATGTACAAACAGTAATTTCTCCGCATTGCAA
Organism: Phyllobates terribilis; assembly: GCF_046119375.1. Lineage (NCBI taxonomy): Eukaryota > Metazoa > Chordata > Amphibia > Anura > Dendrobatidae > Phyllobates > Phyllobates terribilis. Next base: position 117,181 of record NW_027364822.1, read on the forward strand.
GGTGCAATTCTGAAATTTTTTGCTTTTTCCTGCTCCTCTTAGCATGATAAAGAAGATTCAAAGAGAGTGAGGTTCCAGCTCCTTTCATTCAGTCAGTAGCTTCAAACATTTCTGGTATATGAATAACATGTTTTTCAATGGCAAAAATCAATGAATATTGTAAATGCACAAACAGTAATTTCTCCGCATTGCAAGGTGCAATTCTGAAATTTTTTGCTTTTTCCTGCTCCTCTTAACTTGATAAAGAAGATTCAAAGAGAGTGAGATTCCAGCTCCTTTCATTCAGTCAGTAGCTTCAATCATTTCTGGACGTTTTTCAATGGCAAAAATCAATGAATATTGTAAATGCACAAACTGTAATTTCTCCGCATTGTAAGGTGCAATTCTGAAATTTTTTGCTTTTTCCTGCTCCTCTTAGCATGATAAAGAAGATTCAAAGAGAGTGAGATGCCAGCTCCTTTCATTCAGTCAGTAGCTTCAATCATTTCTGGACGTTTTTCAATGGCAAAAATCAATGAATATTGTAAATGCACAAACAGTAATTTCTCCGCATTGCAAGGTGCAATTCTGAAATTTTTTGCTTTTTCCTGCTCCTCTTAGCATGATAAAGAAGATTCAAAGAGAGTGAGATGCCAGCTCCTTTCATTCAGTCAGTAGCTTCAAACATTTCTGGTATATGAATAACATGATGTTTTTCAATGGCAAAAATCAATAAATATTGTAAATGCACAAACAGTAATTTCTCCGCATTGCAAGGTGCAAGTCTGAAATTTTTTGCTTTTTCCTGCTCCTCTTAGCATGATAAAGAAGATTCAAAGAGAGTGAGATGCCAGCTACTTTCATTCAGTCAGTAGCTTCAATCATTTCTGGACGTTTTTCAATGGTAAAAATCAATGAATATTGTAAATGCACAAACAGTAATTTCTCCGCATTGCAAGGTGCAATTCTGAAATTTTTTGCTTTTTCCTGCTCCTCTTAGCATGATAAAGAAGATTCAAAGAGAGTGAGATGCCAGCTCCTTTCATTCAGTCAGTAGCTTCAATCATTTCTGGACGTTTTTCAATGGCAAAAATCAATGAATATTGTAAATGCACAAACAGTAATTTCTTCGCATTGCAAGGTGCAATTCTGAAATGTTTTGCTTTTTCCTGCTCCTCTTAGCATGATAAAGAAGATTCAAAGAGAGTGAGATGCCAGCTCCTTTCATTCAGTCAGTAGCTTCAATCATTTCTGGTAAATGAATAACATGATGTTTTTCAATGGCAAAAATCAATGAATTTTGTAAATGCACAAACAGTAATTTCTCCGCATTGCAAGGCGCAATTCTGAAATTTTTTGCTTTTTCCTGCTCCTCTTAGCATGATAAAGAAGATTCAAAGAGAGTGAGATGCCAGCTCCTTTCATTCAGTCAGTAGCTTCAATCATTTCTGGACGTTTTTCAATGGCAAAAATCAATGAATATTGTAAATGCACAAACAGTAATTTCTCCGCATTGCAAGGTGCAATTCTGAAATTTTTTGCTTTTTCCTGCTCCTCTTAGCATGATAAAGAAGATTCAAAGAGAGTGAGATGCCAGCTCCTTTCATTCAGTCAGTAGCTTCAATCATTTCTGGATGTTTTTCAATGGCAAAAGTCAATGAATATTGTAAATGCACAAACTGTAATTTCTTCGCATTGCAAGGTGCAATTCTGAAATTTTTTGCTTTTCCTGCTCCTCTTAGCATGATAAAGAAGATTCATAGAGAGTGAGATGCCAGCTCCTTTCATTCAGTCAGTAGCTTCAATCATTTCTGGACGTTTTTCAATGGCAAAAATCAATGAATATTGTAATTGCACAAACAGTAATTTCTCCGCATTGCAAGGTGCAATTCTGAAATTTTTTGCTTTTTCCTGCTCCTCTTAGCATGATAAAGAAGATTCAAAGAGAGTGAGATGCCAGCTCCTTTCATTCAGTCAGTAGCTTCAAACATTTCTGGTATATGAATAACATGATGTTTTTCAATGGCAAAAATCAATGAATATTGTAAATGCACAAACAGTAATTTCTCCGCATTGCAAGGTGCAATTCTGAAATTTTTTGCTTTTTCCTGCTCCTCTTAGCATGATAAAGAAGATTCAAAGAGAGTGAGATGCCAGCTCCTTTCATTCAGTCAGTAGCTTCAATCATTTCTGGACGTTTTTCAATGGCAAAAATCAATGAATATTGTAAATGCACAAACAGTAATTTCTCCGCATTGCAAGGTGCAATTCTGAAATTTTTTGCTTTTTCCTGCTCCTCTTAGCATGATAAAGAAGATTCAAAGAGAGTGAGATGCCAGCTCCTTTCATTCAGTCAGTAGCTTCAATCATTTCTGGACGTTTTTCAATGGCAAAAATCAATGAATATTGTAAATGCACAAACTGTAATTTCTCCGCATTGTAAGGTGCAATTCTGAAATTTTTTGCTTTTTCCTGCTCCTCTTAGCATGATAAAGAAGATTCAAAGAGAGTGAGATGCCAGCTCCTTTCATTCAGTCAGTAGCTTCAATCATTTCTGGACGTTTTTCAATGGCAAAAATCAATGAATATTGTAAATGCACAAACAGTAATTTCTCCGCATTGCAAGGTGCAATTCTGAAATTTTTTGCTTTTTCCTGCTCCTCTTAGCATGATAAAGAAGATTCAAAGAGAGTGAGATGCCAGCTCCTTTCATTCAGTCAGTAGCTTCAAACATTTCTGGTATATGAATAACATGATGTTTTTCAATGGCAAAAATCAATGAATATTGTAAATGCACAAACAGTAATTTCTCCGCATTGCAAGGTGCAAGTCTGAAATTTTTTGCTTTTTCCTGCTCCTCTTAGCATGATAAAGAAGATTCAAAGAGAGTGAGATGCCAGCTACTTTCATTCAGTCAGTAGCTTCAATCATTTCTGGACGTTTTTCAATGGTAAAAATCAATGAATATTGTAAATGCACAAACAGTAATTTCTCCGCATTGCAAGGTGCAATTCTGAAATTTTTTGCTTTTTCCTGCTCCTCTTAGCATGATAAAGAAGATTCAAAGAGAGTGAGATGCCAGCTCCTTTCATTCAGTCAGTAGCTTCAATCATTTCTGGACGTTTTTCAATGGCAAAAATCAATGAATATTGTAAATGCACAAACAGTAATTTCTCCGCATTGCAAGGTGCAATTCTGAAATTTTTTGCTTTTTCCTGCTCCTCTTAGCATGATAAAGAAGTTTCAAAGAGAGTGAGATGCCAGCTCCTTTCATTCAGTCAGTAGCTTCAATCATTTCTGGTAAATGAATAACATGATGTTTTTCAATGGCAAAAATCAATGAATTTTGTAAATGCACAAACACTAATTTCTCCGCATTGCAAGGCGCAATTCTGAAATTTTTTGCTTTTTCCTGCTCCTCTTAGCATGATAAAGAAGATTCAAAGAGAGTGAGATGCCAGCTCCTTTCATTCAGTCAGTAGCTTCAATCATTTCTGGACGTTTTCAATGGCAAAAATCAATGAATATTGTAAATGCACAAACAGTAATTTCTCCGCATTGCAAGGTGCAATTCTGAAATTTTTTGCTTTTTCCTGCTCCTCTTAGCATGATAAAGAAGATTCAAAGAGAGTGAGGTGCCAGCTCCTTTCATTCAGTCAGTAGCTTCAAACATTTCTGGTATATGAATAACATGTTTTTCAATGGCAAAAATCAATGAATATTGTAAATGCACAAACAGTAATTTCTCCGCAATGCAAGGAGCAATTCTGAAATTTTTTGCTTTTTCCTGCTCCTCTTAGCATGATAAAGAAGATTCAAAGAGAGTGAGATGCCAGCTCCTTTCATTCAGTCAGTAGCTTCAATCATTTCTGGACGTTTTTCAATGGCAAAAATCAATGAATATTGTAAATGCACAAACAGTAATTTCTCCGCATTGCAAGGTGCAATTCTGAAATTTTTTGCTTTTTCCTGCTCCTCTTAGCATGATAAAGAAGATTCAAAGAGAGTGAGATGCCAGCTCCTTTCATTCAGTCAGTAGCTTCAATCATTTCTGGACGTTTTTCAATGGCAAAAATCAATGAATATTGTAAATGCACAAACTGTAATTTCTCCGCATTGCAAGGTGCAATTCTGAAATTTTTTGCTTTTTCCTGCTCCTCTTAGCATGATAAAGAAGATTCAAAGAGAGTGAGATGCCAGCTCCTTTCATTCAGTCAGTAGCTTCAAACATTTCTGGTATATGAATAACATGTTTTTCAATGGCAAAAATCAATGAATATTGTAAATGCACAAACAGTAATTTCTCCGCATTGCAAGGTGCAATTCTGAAATTTTTTGCTTTTTCCTGCTCCTCTTAGCATGATAAAGAAGATTCAAAGAGAGTGAGATGCCAGCTCCTTTCATTCAGTCAGTAGCTTCAAACATTTCTGGTATATGAATAACATGATGTTTTTCAATGGCAAAAATCAATGAATATTGTAAATGCACAAACAGTAATTTCTCCGCATTGCAAGGTGCAATTCTGAAATTTTTTGCTTTTTCCTGCTCCTCTTAGCATGATAAAGAAGATTCAAAGAGAGTGAGATGCCAGCTCCTTTCATTCAGTCAGTAGCTTCAAACATTTCTGGTATATGAATAACATGATGTTTTTCAATGGCAAAAATCAATGAATATTGTAAATGCACAAACAGTAATTTCTCCGCATTGCAAGGTGCAATTCTGAAATTTTTTGCTTTTTCCTGCTCCTCTTAGCATGATAAAGAAGATTCAAAGAGAGTGAGATGCCAGCTCCTTTCATTGAGTCAGTAGCTTCAATCATTTCTGGACTTTTTTCAATGGCAAAAATCATTGAATATTGTAAATGCACAAACAGTAATTTCTCCGCATTGCAAGGTGCAATTCTGAAATTTTTTACTTTTTCTTGCTCCTCTTAGCATGATAAAGAAGATTCAAAGAGAGTGAGATGCCAGCTCCTTTCATTCAGTCAGTAGCTTCAATCATTTCTGGTATATGAATAACATGATGTTTTTCAATGGCAAAAATCAATGAATATTGTAAATGCACAAACAGTAATTTCTCCGCATTGCAAGGTGCAATTCTGAAATTTTTTGTTTTTTCCTGCTCCTCTTAGCATGATAAAGAAGATTCAAAGAGAGTGAGATGCCAGCTCCTTTCATTCAGTCAGTAGCTTCAAACATTTCTGGTATATGAATAACATGATGTTTTTCAATGGCAAAAATCAATGAATATTGTAAATGCACAAACAGTAATTTCTCCGCATTGCAAGGTGCAATTCTGAAATTTTTTGCTTTTTCCTGCTCCTCTTAGCATGTTAAAGAAGATTCAAAGAGAGTGAGATGCCAGCTCCTTTCGTTCAGTCAGTAGCCTCAATCATTTCTGGACGTTTTTCAATGGTAAAAATCAATGAATATTGTAAATGCACAAACAGTAATTTCTCCGCATTGCAAGGTGCAATTCTGAAATTTTTTGCTTTTTCCTGCTCCTCTTAGCATGATAAAGAAGATTCAAAGAGAGTGAGATGCCAGCTCCTTTCATTCAGTCAGTAGCTTCAAACATTTCTGGTATATGAATAACATGATGTTTTTCAATGGCAAAAATCAATGAATATTGTAAATGCACAAACAGTAATTTCTCCGCATTGCAAGGTGCAATTCTGAAATTTTTTGCTTTTTCCTGCTCCTCTTAGCATGATAAAGAAGATTCAAAGAGAGTGAGATGCCAGCTCCTTTCATTCAGTCAGTAGCTTCAATCATTTCTGGTATATGAATAACATGATGTTTTTCAATGGCAAAAATCAATGAATATTGTAAATGCACAAACAGTAATTTCTCCGCATTGCAAGGTGCAATTCTGAAATTTTTTGCTTTTTCCTGCTCCTCTTAGCATGATAAAGAAGATTCAAAGAGAGTGAGATGCCAGCTCCTTTCATTCAGTCAGTAGCTTCAATCATTTCTGGACGTTTTTCAATGGCAAAAATCAATGAATATTGCAAATGCACAAACAGTAATTTCTCCGCATTGCAAGGTGCAATTCTGAAATTTTTTGCTTTTTCCTGCTCCTCTTAGCATGATAAACAAGATTCAAAGAGAGTGAGATGCCAGCTCCTTTCATTCAGTCAGTAGCTTCAATCATTTCTGGACGTTTTTCAATGGCAAAAATCAATGAATATTGTAAATGCACAAACAGTAATTTCTCCGCATTGCAAGGTGCAATTCTGAAATTTTTTGCTTTTACCTGCTCCTCTTAGCATGATAAAGAAGATTCAAAGAGAGTGAGATGCCAGCTCCTTTCTTTCAGTCAGTAGCTTCAATCATTTCTGGACGTTTTTCAATGGCAAAAATCAATGAATATTGTAAATGCACAAACAGTAATTTCTCCGCATTGCAAGTTGCAATTCTGAAATTTTTTGCTTTTTCCTGCTCCTCTTAGCATGATAAAGAAGATTCAAAGAGAGTGAGATGCCAGCTCCTTTCATTCAGTCAGTAGCTTCAAACATTTCTGGTATATGAATAACATGATGTTTTTCAATGGCAAAAATCAATGAATATTGTAAATGCACAAACAGTAATTTCTCCGCATTGCAAGGTGCAATTCTGAAATTTTTTGCTTTTTCCTGCTCTTCTTAGCATGATGAAGATTCAAAGAGAGTGAGATGCCAGCTCCTTTCGTTCAGTCAGTAGCTTCAATCATTTCTGGACGTTTTTCAATGGCAAAAATCATTGAATATTATAAATGCACAAACAGTAATTTCTCCGCATTGCATAGTGCAATTCTGAAATTTTTTACTTTTTCCTGCTCCTCTTAGCATGATAAAGAAGATTCAAAGAGAGTGAGATGCCAGCTCCTTTCATTCAGTCAGTAGCTTCAATCATTTCTGGACGTTTTTCAATGGCAAAAATCAATGAATATTGTAAATGCACAAACTGTAATTTCTCCGCATTGCAAGGTGCAATTCTGAAATTTTTTGCTTTTTCCTGCTCCTCTTAGCATGATAAAGAAGATTCAAAGAGAGTGAGATGCCAGCTCCTTTCATTCAGTCAGTAGCTTCAAACATTTCTGGTATATGAATAACATGTTTTTCAATGGCAAAAATCAATGAATATTGTAAATGCACAAACAGTAATTTCTCCGCATTGCAAGGTGCAATTCTGAAATTTTTTGCTTTTTCCTGCTCATCTTAGCATGATAAAGAAGATTCAAAGAGAGTGAGATGCCAGCTCCTTTCATTCAGTCAGTAGCTTCAAACATTTCTGGTATATGAATAACATGATGTTTTTCAATGGCAAAAATCAATGAATATTGTAAATGCACAAACAGTAATTTCTCCGCATTGCAAGGTGCAATTCTGAAATTTTTTGCTTTTTCCTGCTCCTCTTAGCATGATAAAGAAGATTCAAAGAGAGTGAGATGCCAGCTCCTTTCATTCAGTCAGTAGCTTCAAACATTTCTGGTATATGAATAACATGATGTTTTTCAATGGCAAAAATCAATGAATATTGTAAATGCACAAACAGTAATTTCTCCGCATTGCAAGGTGCAATTCTGAAATTTTTTGCTTTTTCCTGCTCCTCTTAGCATGATAAAGAAGATTCAAAGAGAGTGAGATGCCAGCTCCTTTCATTGAGTCAGTAGCTTCAGTCATTTCTGGACTTTTTTCAATGGCAAAAATCATTGAATATTGTAAATGCACAAACAGTAATTTCTCCGCATTGCAAGGTGCAATTCTGAAATTTTTTACTTTTTCTTGCTCCTCTTAGCATGATAAAGAAGATTCAAAGAGAGTGAGATGCCAGCTCCTTTCATTCAGTCAGTAGCTTCAATCATTTCTGGTATATGAATAACATGATGTTTTTCAATGGCAAAAATCAATGAATATTGTAAATGCACAAACAGTAATTTCTCCGCATTGCAAGGTGCAATTCTGAAATTTTTTGTTTTTTCCTGCTCCTCTTAGCATGATAAAGAAGATTCAAAGAGAGTGAGATGCAAGCTCCTTTCATTCAGTCAGTAGCTTCAAACATTTCTGGTATATGAATAACATGATGTTTTTCAATGGCAAAAATCAATGAATATTGTAAATGCACAAACAGTAATTTCTCCGCATTGCAAGGTGCAATTCTGAAATTTTTTGCTTTTTCCTGCTCCTCTTAGCATGTTAAAGAAGATTCAAAGAGAGTGAGATGCCAGCTCCTTTCGTTCAGTCAGTAGCCTCAATCATTTCTGGACGTTTTTCAATGGTAAAAATCAATGAATATTGTAAATGCACAAACAGTAATTTCTCCGCATTGCAAGGTGCAATTCTGAAATTTTTTGCTTTTTCCTGCTCCTCTTAGCATGATAAAGAAGATTCAAAGAGAGTGAGATGCCAGCTCCTTTCATTCAGTCAGTAGCTTCAAACATTTCTGGTATATGAATAACATGATGTTTTTCAATGGCAAAAATCAATGAATATTGTAAATGCACAAACAGTAATTTCTCCGCATTGCAAGGTGCAATTCTGAAATTTTTTGCTTTTTCCTGCTCCTCTTAGCATGATAAAGAAGATTCAAAGAGAGTGAGATGCCAGCTCCTTTCATTCAGTCAGTAGCTTCAATCATTTCTGGTATATGAATAACATGATGTTTTTCAATGGCAAAAATCAATGAATATTGTAAATGCACAAACAGTAATTTCTCCGCATTGCAAGGTGCAATTCTGAAATTTTTTGCTTTTACCTGCTCCTCTTAGCATGATAAAGAAGATTCAAAGAGAGTGAGATGCCAGCTCCTTTCTTTCAGTCAGTAGCTTCAATCATTTCTGGACGTTTTTCAATGGCAAAAATCAATGAATATTGTAAATGCACAAACAGTAATTTCTCCGCATTGCAAGTTGCAATTCTGAAATTTTTTGCTTTTTCCTGCTCCTCTTAGCATGATAAAGAAGATTCAAAGAGAGTGAGATGCCAGCTCCTTTCATTCAGTCAGTAGCTTCAAACATTTCTGGTATATGAATAACATGATGTTTTTCAATGGCAAAAATCAATGAATATTGTAAATGCACAAACAGTAATTTCTCCGCATTGCAAGGTGCAATTCTGAAATTTTTTGCTTTTTCCTGCTCCTCTTAGCATGATGAAGATTCAAAGAGAGTGAGATGCCAGCTCCTTTCGTTCAGTCAGTAGCTTCAATCATTTCTGGACGTTTTTCAATGGCAAAAATCATTGAATATTATAAATGCACAAACAGTAATTTCTCCGCATTGCATAGTGCAATTCTGAAATTTTTTACTTTTTCCTGCTCCTCTTAGCATGATAAAGAAGATTCAAAGAGAGTGAGATGCCAGCTCCTTTCATTCAGTCAGTAGCTTCAATCATTTCTGGTATATGAATAACATGATGTTTTTCAATGGCAAAAATCAATGAATATTGTAAATGCACAAACAGTAATTTCTCCGCATTGCAAGGTGCAATTCTGAAATTTTTTGCTTTTTCCTGCTCCTCTTAGCATGATAAAGAAGATTCAAAGAGAGTGAGATGCCAGCTCCTTTCATTCAGTCAGTAGCTTCAATAATTTCTGGACGTTTTTCAATGGCAAAAATCAATGAATATTGTAAATGCACAAACAGTAATTTCTCCGCATTGCAAGGTGCAATTCTGAAATTTTTTGCTTTTTCCTGCTCCTCTTAGCATGATAAACATGATTCAAAGAGAGTGAGATGCCAGCTCCTTTCATTCAGTCAGTAGCTTCAATCATTTCTGGACGTTTTTCAATGGCAAAAATCAATGAATATTGTAAATGCACAAACAGTAATTTCTCCGCATTGCAAGGTGCAATTATGAAATTTTTTGCTTTTTCCTGCTCCTCTTAGCATGATAAAGAAGATTCAAAGAGAGTGAGATGCCAGCTCCTTTCATTCAGTCAGTAGCTTCAAACATTTCTGGTATATGAATAACATGATGTTTTTCAATGGCAAAAATCAATGAATATTGTAAATGCACAAACAGTAATTTCTCCGCATTGCAAGGTGCAATTCTGAAATTTTTTGCTTTTTCCTGCTCCTCTTAGCATGATAAAGAAGATTCAAAGAGAGTGAGATGCCAGCTCCTTTCATTCAGTCAGTAGCTTCAATCATTTCTGGATGTTTTTCAATGGCAAAAATCAATGAATATTGTAAATGCACAAACAGTAATTTCTCCGCATTGCAAGGTGCAATTCTGAAATTTTTAGCTTTTTCCTGCTCCTCTTAGCATGATAAACAAGATTCAAAGAGAGTGAGATGCCAGCTCCTTTCATTCAGTCAGTAGCTTCAATCATTTCTGGACGTTTTTCAATGGCAAAAATCAATGAATATCGTAAATGCACAAACAGTAATTTCTCCGCATTGCAAGGTGCAATTCTGAAATTTTTTGCTTTTTCCTGCTCCTCTTAGCATGATAAAGAAGATTCAAAGAGAGTGAGATGCCAGCTCCTTTCATTCAGTCAGTAGCTTCAAACATTTCTGGTATATGAATAACATGATGTTTTTCAATGGCAAAAATCAATGAATATTGTAAATGCACAAACAGTAATTTCTCCGCATTGCAAGGTGCAAGTCTGAAATTTTTTGCTTATTCCTGCTCCTCTTAGCATGATAAAGAAGATTCAAAGAGAGTGAGATGCCAGCTACTTTCATTCAGTCAGTAGCTTCAATCATTTCTGGACGTTTTTCAATGGTAAAAATCAATGAATATTGTAAATGCACAAACAGTAATTTCTCCACATTGCAAGGTGCAATTCTGAAATTTTTTGCTTTTTCCTGCTCCTCTTAGCATGATAAAGAAGATTCAAATAGAGTGAGATGCCAGCTCCTTTCATTCAGTCAGTAGCTTCAAACATTTCTGGTATATGAATAACATGATGTTTTTCAATGGCAAAAATCAATGAATATTGTAAATGCACAAACAGTAATTTCTCCGCATTGCAAGTTGCAATTCTGAAATTTTTTGCTTTTTCCTGCTCCTCTTAGCATGATAAAGAAGATTCAAAGAGAGTGAGATGCCAGCTCCTTTCATTCAGTCAGTAGCTTCAATCATTTCTGGATGTTTTTCAATGGCAAAAATCAATGAATATTGTAAATGCACAAACTGTAATTTCTCCGCATTGCAAGGTGCAATTCTGAAATTTTTTGCTTTTTCCTGCTCCTCTTAGCATAATAAAGAAGATTCAAAGAGAGTGAGATGCCAGCTCCTTTCATTCAGTCAGTAGCTTCAATCATTTCTGGACGTTTTTCAATGGCAAAAATCAATGAATATTGTAAATGCACAAACAGTAATTTCTCCGCATTGCAAGGTGCAATTCTGAAATTTTTTGCTTTTTCCTGCTCCTCTTAGCATGATAAAGAAGATTCAAAGAGAGTGAGATGCCAGCTCCTTTCATTCAGTCAGTACCTTCAATCATTTCTGGACGTTTTTCAATGGCAAAAATCAATGAATATTGTAAATGCACAAACAGTAATTTCTCCGCATTGCAAGGTGCAATTCTGAAATTTTTTGCTTTTTCCCGCTCCTCTTAGCATGATAAAGATTCAAAGAGAGTGAGGTGCCAGCTCCTTTCATTCAGTCAGTAGCTTCAAACATTTCTGGTATATGAATAACATGTTTTTCAATGGCAAAAATCAATGAATATTGTAAATGCACAAACAGTAATTTCTCCGCATTGCAAGGTGCAATTCTGAAATTTTTTGCTTTTTCCTGCTCCTCTTAGCATGATAAAGAAGATTCAAAGAGAGTGAGATGCCAGCTCCTTTCATTCAGTCAGTAGCTTCAAACATTTCTGGTATATGAATAACATGATGTTTTTCAATGGCAAAAATCAATGAATATTGTAAATGCACAAACAGTAATTTCTCCGCATTGCAAGGTGCAATTCTGAAATTTTTTGCTTTTTCCTGCTCCTCTTAGCATGATAAAGAAGATTCAAAGAGAGTGAGATGCCAGCTCCTTTCATTCAGTCAGTAGCTTCAATCATTTCTGGATGTTTTTCAATGGCAAAAATCAATGAATATTGTAAATGCACAAACTGTAATTTCTCCGCATTGCAAGGTGCAATTCTGAAATTTTTTGCTTTTTCCTGCTCCTCTTAGCATGATAAAGAAGATTCAAGGAGAGTGAGATGCCAGCTCCTTTCATTCAGTCAGTAGCTTCAATCATTTCTGGACGTTTTTCAATGGCAAAAATCAATGAATATTGTAAATGCACAAACAGTAATTTCTCCGCATTGCAAAGTGCAATTCTGAAATTTTTTGCTTTTTCCTGCTCCTCTTAGCATGATAAAGAAGATTCAAAGAGAGTGAGATGCCAGCTCCTTTCATTCAGTCAGTACCTTCAATCATTTCTGGACGTTTTTCAATGGCAAAAATCAATGAAAATTGTAAATGCACAAACAGTAATTTCTCCGCATTGCAAGGTGCGATTCTGAAATTTTTTGCTTTTTCCTGCTCATCTTAGCATGATAAAGATGATTCAAAGAGAGTGAGATGCCAGCTCCTTTCATTCAGTCAGTAGCTTCAAACATTTCTGGTATATGAATAACATAATGTTTTTCAATGGCAAAAATCAATGAATATTGTAAATGCACAAACAGTAATTTCTCCGCATTGCAAGGTGCAAGTCTGAAATTTTTTGCTTTTTCCTGCTCCTCTTAGCATGATAAAGAAGATTCAAAGAGAGTGAGATGCCAGCTACTTTCATTCAGTCAGTAGCTTCAATCATTTCTGGACCTTTTTCAATGGTAAAAATCAATGAATATTGTAAATGCACAAACAGTAATTTCTCCACATTGCAAGGTGCAATTCTGAAATTTTTTGCTTTTTCCTGCTCCTCTTAGCATGATAAAGAAGATTCAAAGAGAGTGAGATGCCAGCTCCTTTCATTCAGTCAGTAGCTTCAAACATTTCTGGTATATGAATAACATGATGTTTTACAATGGCAAAAATCAATGAATATTGTAAATGCACAAACAGTAATTTCTCCGCATTGCAAGGTGCAATTCTGAAATTTTTTGCTTTTTCCTGCTCCTCTTAGCATGATAAAGAAGATTCAAAGAGAGTGAGATGCCAGCTCCTTTCATTCAGTCAGTAGCTTCAAACATTTCTGGTATATGAATAACATGATGTTTTTCAATGGCAAAAATCAATGAATATTGTAAATGCACAAACAGTAATTTCTCCGCATTGCAAGGTGCAATTCTGAAATTTTTTGCTTTTTCCTGCTCCTCTTAGCATGATAAAGAAGATTCAAAGAGAGTGAGATGCCAGCTCCTTTCATTCAGTCAGTAGCTTCAATCATTTCTGGATGTTTTTCAATGGCAAAAATCAATGAATATTGTAAATGCACAAACAGTAATTTCTCCGCATTGCAAGGTGCAATTCTGAAATTTTTTGCTTTTTCCTGCTCCTCTTAGCATGATAAAGAAGATTCAAAGAGAGTGAGATGCCAGCTCCTTTCATTCAGTCAGTAGCTTCAAACATTTCTGGTATATGAATAACATGATGTTTTTCAATGGCAAAAATCAATGAATTTTGTAAATGCACAAACAGTAATTTCTCCGCATTGCAAGGTGCAATTCTGAAATTTTTTGCTTTTTCCTGCTCCTCTTAGCATGATAAAGAAGATTCAAAGAGAGTGAGATGCCAGTTCCTTTCATTCAGTCAGTAGCTTCAATCATTTCTGGACGTTTTTCAATGGCAAAAATCAATGAATATTGTAAATGCACAAACAGTAATTTCTCCGCATTGCAAGGTGCAATTCTGAAATTTTTTGCTTTTTCCTGCTCCTCTTAGCATGATAAAGAAGATTCAAAGAGAGTGAGATGCCAGCTCCTTTCATTCAGTCAGTATCTTCAATCATTTCTGGTATATGAATAACATGATGTTTTTCAATGGCAAAAATCAATGAATATTGTAAATGCACAAACAGTAATTTCTCCGCATTGCAAGGTGCAATTCTGAAATTTTTTGCTTTTTCCTGCTCCTCTTAGCATGATAAAGAAGATTCAAAGAGAGTGAGATGCCAGCTCCTTTCATTCAGTCAGTAGCTTCAATCATTTCTGGACGTTTTTCAATGGCAAAAATCAATGAATATTGTAAATGCACAAACAGTAATTTCTCCGCATTGCAAGGTGCAATTCTGAAATTTTTTGCTTTTTCCTGCTCCTCTTAGCATGATAAACAAGATTCAAAGAGAGTGAGATGCCAGCTCCTTTCATTCAGTCAGTAGCTTCAATCATTTCTGGACGTTTTTCAATGGCAAAAATCAATGAATATTGTAAATGCACAAACAGTAATTTCTCCGCATTGCAAGGTGCAATTCTGAAATTTTTTGCTTTTTCCTGCTCCTCTTAGCATGATAAAGAAGATTCAAAGAGAGTGAGATGCCAGCTCCTTTCATTCAGTCAGTAGCTTCAAACATTTCTGGTATATGAATAACATGATGTTTTTCAATGGCAAAAATCAATGAATATTGTAAATGCACAAACAGTAATTTCTCCGCATTGCAAGGTGCAAGTCTGAAATTTTTTGCTTTTTCCTGCTCCTCTTAGCATGATAAAGAAGATACAAAGAGAGTGAGATGCCAGCTACTTTCATTCAGTCAGTAGCTTCAATCATTTCTGGATGTTTTTCAATGGTAAAAATCAATGAATATTGTAAATGCACAAACAGTAATTTCTCCACATTGCAAGGTGCAATTCTGAAATTTTTTGCTTTTTCCTGCTCCTCTTAGCATGATAAAGAAGATTCAAAGAGAGTGAGATGCCAGCTCCTTTCATTCAGTCAGTAGCTTCAAACATTTCTGGTATATGAATAACATGATGTTTTTCAATGGCAAAAATCAATGAATATTGTAAATGCACAAACAGTAATTTCTCTGCATTGCAAGGTGCAATTCTGAAATTTTTTGCTTTTTCCTGCTCCACTTAGCATGATAAAGAAGATTCAAAGAGAGTGAGATGCCAGCTACTTTCATTCAGTCAGTAGCTTCAATCATTTCTGGACGTTTTTCAATGGCAAAAATCAATGAATATTGCAAATGCACAAACAGTAATTTCTCCGCATTGCAAGGTGCAATTCTGAAATTTTTTGCTTTTTCCTGCTCCTCTTAGCATGATAAACAAGATTCAAAGAGAGTGAGATGCCAGCTCCTTTCATTCAGTCAGTAGCTTCAATCATTTCTGGACGTTTTTCAATGGCAAAAATCAATGAATATTGTAAATGCACAAACAGTAATTTCTCCGCATTGCAAGGTGCAATTCTGAAATTTTTTGCTTTTACCTGCTCCTCTTAGCATGATAAAGAAGATTCAAAGAGAGTGAGATGCCAGCTCCTTTCTTTCAGTCAGTAGCTTCAATCATTTCTGGACGTTTTTCAATGGCAAAAATCAATGAATATTGTAAATGCACAAACAGTAATTTCTCCGCATTGCAAGTTGCAATTCTGAAATTTTTTGCTTTTTCCTGCTCCTCTTAGCATGATAAAGAAGATTCAAAGAGAGTGAGATGCCAGCTCCTTTCATTCAGTCAGTAGCTTCAAACATTTCTGGTATATGAATAACATGATGTTTTTCAATGGCAAAAATCAATGAATATTGTAAATGCACAAACAGTAATTTCTCCGCATTGCAAGGTGCAATTCTGAAATTTTTTGCTTTTTCCTGCTCCTCTTAGCATGATGAAGATTCAAAGAGAGTGAGATGCCAGCTCCTTTCGTTCAGTCAGTAGCTTCAATCATTTCTGGACGTTTTTCAATGGCAAAAATCATTGAATATTATAAATGCACAAACAGTAATTTCTCCGCATTGCATAGTGCAATTCTGAAATTTTTTACTTTTTCCTGCTCCTCTTAGCATGATAAAGAAGATTCAAAGAGAGTGAGATGCCAGCTCCTTTCATTCAGTCAGTAGCTTCAATCATTTCTGGTATATGAATAACATGATGTTTTTCAATGGCAAAAATCAATGAATATTGTAAATGCACAAACAGTAATTTCTCCGCATTGCAAGGTGCAATTCTGAAATTTTTTGCTTTTTCCTGCTCCTCTTAGCATGATAAAGAAGATTCAAAGAGAGTGAGATGCCAGCTCCTTTCATTCAGTCAGTAGCTTCAATAATTTCTGGACGTTTTTCAATGGCAAAAATCAATGAATATTGTAAATGCACAAACAGTAATTTCTCCGCATTGCAAGGTGCAATTCTGAAATTTTTTGCTTTTTCCTGCTCCTCTTAGCATGATAAACATGATTCAAAGAGAGTGAGATGCCAGCTCCTTTCATTCAGTCAGTAGCTTCAATCATTTCTGGACGTTTTTCAATGGCAAAAATCAATGAATATTGTAAATGCACAAACAGTAATTTCTCCGCATTGCAAGGTGCAATTATGAAATTTTTTGCTTTTTCCTGCTCCTCTTAGCATGATAAAGAAGATTCAAAGAGAGTGAGATGCCAGCTCCTTTCATTCAGTCAGTAGCTTCAAACATTTCTGGTATATGAATAACATGATGTTTTTCAATGGCAAAAATCAATGAATATTGTAAATGCACAAACAGTAATTTCTCCGCATTGCAAGGTGCAATTCTGAAATTTTTTGCTTTTTCCTGCTCCTCTTAGCATGATAAAGAAGATTCAAAGAGAGTGAGATGCCAGCTCCTTTCATTCAGTCAGTAGCTTCAATCATTTCTGGATGTTTTTCAATGGCAAAAATCAATGAATATTGTAAATGCACAAACAGTAATTTCTCCGCATTGCAAGGTGCAATTCTGAAATTTTTAGCTTTTTCCTGCTCCTCTTAGCATGATAAACAAGATTCAAAGAGAGTGAGATGCCAGCTCCTTTCATTCAGTCAGTAGCTTCAATCATTTCTGGACGTTTTTCAATGGCAAAAATCAATGAATATCGTAAATGCACAAACAGTAATTTCTCCGCATTGCAAGGTGCAATTCTGAAATTTTTTGCTTTTTCCTGCTCCTCTTAGCATGATAAAGAAGATTCAAAGAGAGTGAGATGCCAGCTCCTTTCATTCAGTCAGTAGCTTCAAACATTTCTGGTATATGAATAACATGATGTTTTTCAATGGCAAAAATCAATGAATATTGTAAATGCACAAACAGTAATTTCTCCGCATTGCAAGGTGCAAGTCTGAAATTTTTTGCTTATTCCTGCTCCTCTTAGCATGATAAAGAAGATTCAAAGAGAGTGAGATGCCAGCTACTTTCATTCAGTCAGTAGCTTCAATCATTTCTGGACGTTTTTCAATGGTAAAAATCAATGAATATTGTAAATGCACAAACAGTAATTTCTCCACATTGCAAGGTGCAATTCTGAAATTTTTTGCTTTTTCCTGCTCCTCTTAGCATGATAAAGAAGATTCAAAGAGAGTGAGATGCCAGCTCCTTTCATTCAGTCAGTAGCTTCAAACATTTCTGGTATATGAATAACATGATGTTTTTCAATGGCAAAAATCAATGAATATTGTAAATGCACAAACAGTAATTTCTCCGCATTGCAAGGTGCAATTCTGAAATTTTTTGCTTTTTCCTGCTCCTCTTAGCATGATAAAGAAGATTCAAAGAGAGTGAGATGCCAGCTCCTTTCATTCAGTCAGTAGCTTCAATCATTTCTGGATGTTTTTCAATGGCAAAAATCAATGAATATTGTAAATGCACAAACTGTAATTTCTCCGCATTGCAAGGTGCAATTCTGAAATTTTTTGCTTTTTCCTGCTCCTCTTAGCATAATAAAGAAGATTCAAAGAGAGTGAGATGCCAGCTCCTTTCATTCAGTCAGTAGCTTCAATCATTTCTGGACGTTTTTCAATGGCAAAAATCAATGAATATTGTAAATGCACAAACAGTAATTTCTCCGCATTGCAAGGTGCAATTCTGAAATTTTTTGCTTTTTCCTGCTCCTCTTAGCATGATAAAGAAGATTCAAAGAGAGTGAGATGCCAGCTCCTTTCATTCAGTCAGTACCTTCAATCATTTCTGGACGTTTTTCAATGGCAAAAATCAATGAATATTGTAAATGCACAAACAGTAATTTCTCCGCATTGCAAGGTGCAATTCTGAAATTTTTTGCTTTTTCCCGCTCCTCTTAGCATGATAAAGATTCAAAGAGAGTGAGGTGCCAGCTCCTTTCATTCAGTCAGTAGCTTCAAACATTTCTGGTATATGAATAACATGTTTTTCAATGGCAAAAATCAATGAATATTGTAAATGCACAAACAGTAATTTCTCCGCATTGCAAGGTGCAATTCTGAAATTTTTTGCTTTTTCCTGCTCCTCTTAGCATGATAAAGAAGATTCAAAGAGAGTGAGATGCCAGCTCCTTTCATTCAGTCAGTAGCTTCAAACATTTCTGGTATATGAATAACATGATGTTTTTCAATGGCAAAAATCAATGAATATTGTAAATGCACAAACAGTAATTTCTCCGCATTGCAAGGTGCAATTCTGAAATTTTTTGCTTTTTCCTGCTCCTCTTAGCATGATAAAGAAGATTCAAAGAGAGTGAGATGCCAGCTCCTTTCATTCAGTCAGTAGCTTCAATCATTTCTGGATGTTTTTCAATGGCAAAAATCAATGAATATTGTAAATGCACAAACTGTAATTTCTCCGCATTGCAAGGTGCAATTCTGAAATTTTTTGCTTTTTCCTGCTCCTCTTAGCATGATAAAGAAGATTCAAGGAGAGTGAGATGCCAGCTCCTTTCATTCAGTCAGTAGCTTCAATCATTTCTGGACGTTTTTCAATGGCAAAAATCAATGAATATTGTAAATGCACAAACAGTAATTTCTCCGCATTGCAAAGTGCAATTCTGAAATTTTTTGCTTTTTCCTGCTCCTCTTAGCATGATAAAGAAGATTCAAAGAGAGTGAGATGCCAGCTCCTTTCATTCAGTCAGTACCTTCAATCATTTCTGGACGTTTTTCAATGGCAAAAATCAATGAAAATTGTAAATGCACAAACAGTAATTTCTCCGCATTGCAAGGTGCGATTCTGAAATTTTTTGCTTTTTCCTGCTCATCTTAGCATGATAAAGATGATTCAAAGAGAGTGAGATGCCAGCTCCTTTCATTCAGTCAGTAGCTTCAAACATTTCTGGTATATGAATAACATGATGTTTTTCAATGGCAAAAATCAATGAATATTGTAAATGCACAAACAGTAATTTCTCCGCATTGCAAGGTGCAAGTCTGAAATTTTTTGCTTTTTCCTGCTCCTCTTAGCATGATAAAGAAGATTCAAAGAGAGTGAGATGCCAGCTACTTTCATTCAGTCAGTAGCTTCAATCATTTCTGGACCTTTTTCAATGGTAAAAATCAATGAATATTGTAAATGCACAAACAGTAATTTCTCCACATTGCAAGGTGCAATTCTGAAATTTTTTGCTTTTTCCTGCTCCTCTTAGCATGATAAAGAAGATTCAAAGAGAGTGAGATGCCAGCTCCTTTCATTCAGTCAGTAGCTTCAAACATTTCTGGTATATGAATAACATGATGTTTTACAATGGCAAAAATCAATGAATATTGTAAATGCACAAACAGTAATTTCTCCGCATTGCAAGGTGCAATTCTGAAATTTTTTGCTTTTTCCTGCTCCTCTTAGCATGATAAAGAAGATTCAAAGAGAGTGAGATGCCAGCTCCTTTCATTCAGTCAGTAGCTTCAAACATTTCTGGTATATGAATAACATGATGTTTTTCAATGGCAAAAATCAATGAATATTGTAAATGCACAAACAGTAATTTCTCCGCATTGCAAGGTGCAATTCTGAAATTTTTTGCTTTTTCCTGCTCCTCTTAGCATGATAAAGAAGATTCAAAGAGAGTGAGATGCCAGCTCCTTTCATTCAGTCAGTAGCTTCAATCATTTCTGGATGTTTTTCAATGGCAAAAATCAATGAATATTGTAAATGCACAAACAGTAATTTCTCCGCATTGCAAGGTGCAATTCTGAAATTTTTTGCTTTTTCCTGCTCCTCTTAGCATGATAAAGAAGATTCAAAGAGAGTGAGATGCCAGCTCCTTTCATTCAGTCAGTAGCTTCAAACATTTCTGGTATATGAATAACATGATGTTTTTCAATGGCAAAAATCAATGAATTTTGTAAATGCACAAACAGTAATTTCTCCGCATTGCAAGGTGCAATTCTGAAATTTTTTGCTTTTTCCTGCTCCTCTTAGCATGATAAAGAAGATTCAAAGAGAGTGAGATGCCAGTTCCTTTCATTCAGTCAGTAGCTTCAATCATTTCTGGACGTTTTTCAATGGCAAAAATCAATGAATATTGTAAATGCACAAACAGTAATTTCTCCGCATTGCAAGGTGCAATTCTGAAATTTTTTGCTTTTTCCTGCTCCTCTTAGCATGATAAAGAAGATTCAAAGAGAGTGAGATGCCAGCTCCTTTCATTCAGTCAGTATCTTCAATCATTTCTGGTATATGAATAACATGATGTTTTTCAATGGCAAAAATCAATGAATATTGTAAATGCACAAACAGTAATTTCTCCGCATTGCAAGGTGCAATTCTGAAATTTTTTGCTTTTTCCTGCTCCTCTTAGCATGATAAAGAAGATTCAAAGAGAGTGAGATGCCAGCTCCTTTCATTCAGTCAGTAGCTTCAATCATTTCTGGACGTTTTTCAATGGCAAAAATCAATGAATATTGTAAATGCACAAACAGTAATTTCTCCGCATTGCAAGGTGCAATTCTGAAATTTTTTGCTTTTTCCTGCTCCTCTTAGCATGATAAACAAGATTCAAAGAGAGTGAGATGCCAGCTCCTTTCATTCAGTCAGTAGCTTCAATCATTTCTGGACGTTTTTCAATGGCAAAAATCAATGAATATTGTAAATGCACAAACAGTAATTTCTCCGCATTGCAAGGTGCAATTCTGAAATTTTTTGCTTTTTCCTGCTCCTCTTAGCATGATAAAGAAGATTCAAAGAGAGTG
Source organism: Phyllobates terribilis (assembly GCF_046119375.1). NCBI lineage: Eukaryota > Metazoa > Chordata > Amphibia > Anura > Dendrobatidae > Phyllobates > Phyllobates terribilis. The sequence goes on from NW_027364822.1 coordinate 138,137, forward strand.
AGATGCCAGCTCCTTTCATTCAGTCAGTAGCTTCAAACATTTCTGGTATATGAATAACATGATGTTTTTCAATGGCAAAAATCAATGAATATTGTAAATGCACAAACAGTAATTTCTCCGCATTGCAAGGTGCAAGTCTGAAATTTTTTGCTTTTTCCTGCTCCTCTTAGCATGATAAAGAAGATACAAAGAGAGTGAGATGCCAGCTACTTTCATTCAGTCAGTAGCTTCAATCATTTCTGGATGTTTTTCAATGGTAAAAATCAATGAATATTGTAAATGCACAAACAGTAATTTCTCCACATTGCAAGGTGCAATTCTGAAATTTTTTGCTTTTTCCTGCTCCTCTTAGCATGATAAAGAAGATTCAAAGAGAGTGAGATGCCAGCTCCTTTCATTCAGTCAGTAGCTTCAAACATTTCTGGTATATGAATAACATGATGTTTTTCAATGGCAAAAATCAATGAATATTGTAAATGCACAAACAGTAATTTCTCTGCATTGCAAGGTGCAATTCTGAAATTTTTTGCTTTTTCCTGCTCCACTTAGCATGATAAAGAAGATTCAAAGAGAGTGAGATGCCAGCTACTTTCATTCAGTCAGTAGCTTCAATCATTTCTGGATGTTTTTCAATGGTAAAAATCAATGAATATTGTAAATGCACAAACAGTAATTTCTCCACATTGCAAGGTGCAATTCTGAAATTTTTTGCTTTTTCCTGCTCCTCTTAGCATGATAAAGAAGATTCAAAGAGAGTGAGATGCCAGCTCCTTTCATTCAGTCAGTAGCTTCAAACATTTCTGGTATATGAATAACATGATGTTTTTCAATGGCAAAAATCAATGAATATTGTAAATGCACAAACAGTAATTTCTCCGCATTGCAAGGTGCAATTCTGAAATTTTTTGCTTTTTCCTGCTCCTCTTAGCATGATAAAGAAGATTCAAAGAGAGTGAGATGCCAGCTCCTTTCATTCAGTCAGTAGCTACAAACATTTCTGGTATATGAATAACATGATGTTTTTCAATGGCAAAAATCAATGAATATTGTAAATGCACAAACAGTAATTTCTCCGCATTGCAAGGTGCAATTCTGAAATTTTTTGCTTTTTCCTGCTCCTCTTAGCATGATAAAGAATATTCAAAGAGAGTGAGATGCCAGCTCCTTTCATTCAGTCAGTAGCTTCAATCATTTCTGGATGTTTTTCAATGGCAAAAATCAATGAATATTGTAAATGCACAAACTGTAATTTCTCCGCATTGCAAGGTGCAATTCTGAAATTTTTTGTTTTTTCCTGCTCCTCTTAGCATGATAAAGAAGATTCAAAGAGAGTGAGATGCCAGCTCCTTTCATTCAGTCAGTAGCTTCAATCATTTCTGGACGTTTTTCAATGGCAAAAATCAATGAATATTGTAAATGCACAAACAGTAATTTCTCCGCATTGCAAGGTGCAATTCTGAAATTTTTTGCTTTTTCCTGCTCCTCTTAGCATGATAAAGAAGATTCAAAGAGAGTGAGATGCCAGCTCCTTTCATTCAGTCAGTACCTTCAATCATTTCTGGATGTTTTTCAATGGCAAAAATCAATGAATATTGTAAATGCACAAACAGTAATTTCTCCGCATTGCAAGGTGCAATTCTGAAATTTTTTGCTTTTTCCCGCTCCTCTTAGCATGATAAAGAAGATTCAAAGAGAGTGAGGTGCCAGCTCCTTTCATTCAGTCAGTAGCTTCAAACATTTCTGGTATATGAATAACATGTTTTTCAATGGCAAAAATCAATGAATATTGTAAATGCACAAACAGTAATTTCTCCGCATTGCAAGGTGCAATTCTGAAATTTTTTGATTTTTCCTGCTCCTCTTAGCATGATAAAGAAGATTCAAAGAGAGTGAGATGCCAGCTCCTTTCATTCAGTCAGTAGCTTCAATCATTTCTGGACGTTTTTCAATGGCAAAAATCAATGAATATTGTAAATGCACAAACAGTAATTTCTCCGCATTGCAAGGTGCAATTCTGAAATTTTTTGCTTTTTCCTGCTCCTCTTAGCATGATAAAGAAGATTCAAAGAGAGTGAGATGCCAGCTCCTTTCATTCAGTCAGTAGCTTCAAACATTTCTGGTATATGAATAACATGATGTTTTTCAATGGCAAAAATCAATGAATATTGTAAATGCACAAACAGTAATTTCTCCGCATTGCAAGGTGCAATTCTGAAATTTTTTGCTTTTTCCTGCTCCTCTTAGCATGATAAAGAAGATTCAAAGAGAGTGAGATGCCAGCTCCTTTCATTCAGTCAGTAGCTTCAAACATTTCTGGTATATGAATAACATGATGTTTTTCAATGGCAAAACTCAATGAATATTGTAAATGCACAAACAGTAATTTCTCCGCATTGCAAGGTGCAATTCTGAAATTTTTTGCTTTTTCCTGCTCCTCTTAGCATGATAAAGAAGATTCAAAGAGAGTGAGATGCCAGCTCCTTTCATTCAGTCAGTAGCTTCAATCATTTCTGGACGTTTTTCAATGGCAAAAATCAATGAATATTGTAAATGCACAAACAGTAATTTCTCCGCATTGCAAGGTGCAATTCTGAAATTTTTTGGTTTTTCCTGCTCCTCTTAGCATGATAAAGAAGATTCAAAGAGAGTGAGATGCCAGCTCCTTTCATTCAGTCAGTAGCTTCAATCATTTCTGGACGTTTTTCAATGGCAAAAATCAATGAATATTGTAAATGCACAAACAGTAATTTCTCCGCATTGCAAGGTGCAATTCTGAAATTTTTTGCTTTTTCCTGCTCCTCTTAGCATGATAAAGAAGATTCAAAGAGAGTGAGATGCCAGCTCCTTTCATTCAGTCAGTAGCTTCAATCATTTCTGGACGTTTTTCAATGGCAAAAATCAATGAATATTGTAAATGCACAAACAGTAATTTCTCCGCATTGCAAGGTGCAATTCTGAAATTTTTTGCTTTTTCCTGCTCCTCTTAGCATGATAAAGAAGATTCAAAGAGAGTGAGATGCCAGCTCCTTTCATTCAGTCAGTAGCTTCAATCATTTCTGGACGTTTTTCAATGGCAAAAATCAATGAATATTGTAAATGCACAAACAGTAATTTCTCCGCATTGCAAGGTGCAATTCTGAAATTTTTTGCTTTTTCCTGCTCCTCTTAGCATGACAAAGAAGATTCAAAGAGAGTAAGATGCCAGCTCCTTTCATTCAGTCAGTAGCTTCAATCATTTCTGGTATATGAATAACATGATGTTTTTCAATGGCAAAAATCAATGAATATTGTAAATGCACAAACAGTAATTTCTCCGCATTGCAAGGTGCAATTCTGAAATTTTTTGCTTTTTCCTGCTCCTCTTAGCATGATAAAGAAGATTCAAAGAGAGTGAGATGCCAGCTCCTTTCATTCAGTCAGTAGCTTCAATCATTTCTGGACGTTTTTCAATGGCAAAAATCAATGAATATTGTAAATGCACAAACAGTAATTTCTCCGCATTGCAAGGTGCAATTCTGAAATTTTTTGCTTTTTCCTGCTCCTCTTAGCATGATAAAGAAGATTCAAAGAGAGTGAGATGCCAGCTCCTTTCATTCAGTCAGTAGCTTCAATCATTTCTGGACGTTTTTCAATGGCAAAAATCAATGAATATTGTAAATGCACAAACAGTAATTTCTCCGCATTGCAAGGTGCAATTCTGAAATTTTTTGCTTTTTCCTGCTCCTCTTAGCATGATAAAGAAGATTCAAAGAGAGTGAGATGCCAGCTCCTTTCATTCAGTCAGTAGCTTCAAACATTTCTTGTATATGAATAACATGATGTTTTTCAATGGCAAAAATCAATGAATATTGTAAAAGCACAAACAGTAATTTCTCCGCATTGCAAGGTGCAATTCTGAAATTTTTTGCTTTTTCCTGCTCCTCTTAGCATGATAAAGAAGATTCAAAGAGAGTGAGATGCCAGCTCCTTTCATTCAGTCAGTAACTTCAATCATTTCTGGACGTTTTTCAATGGCAAAAATCAATGAATATTGTAAATGCACAAACAGTAATTTCTCCGCATTGCAAGGTGCAATTCTGAAATTTTTTGCTTTTTCCTGCTCCTCTTAGCATGATAAAGAAGATTCAAAGAGAGTGAGATGCCAGCTCCTTTCATTCAGTCAGTAGCTTCAATAATTTCTGGTATATGAATAACATGATGTTTTTCAATGGCAAAAATCAATGAATATTGTAAAAGCACAAACAGTAATTTCTCCGCATTGCAAGTTGCAATTCTGAAATTTTTTGCTTTTTCCTGCTCCTCTTAGCATGATAAAGAAGATTCAAAGAGAGTGAGATGCCAGCTCCTTTCATTCAGTCAGTAGCTTCAATCATTTCTGGACGTTTTTCAATGGCAAAAATCAATGAATATTGTAAATGCACAAACAGTAATTTCTCCGCATTGCAAGGTGCAATTCTGAAATTTTTTGCTTTTTCCTGCTCCTCTTAGCATGATAAAGAAGATTCAAAGAGAGTGAGATGCCAGCTCCTTTCATTCAGTCAGTAGCTTCAATCATTTCTGGACATTTTTCAATGGCAAAAATCAATGAATATTGTAAATGCACAAACAGTAATTTCTCCGCATTGCAAGGTGCAATTCTGAAATTTTTTGCTTTTTCCTGCTCCTCTTAGCATGATAAAGAAGATTCAAAGAGAGTTAGATGCCAGCTCCTTTCATTCAGTCAGTAGCTTCAAACATTTCTGGTATATGAATAACATGATGTTTTTCAATGGCAAAAATCAATGAATATTGTAAAAGCACAAACAGTAATTTCTCCGCATTGCAAGGTGCAATTCTGAAATTTTTTGCTTTTTCCTGCTCCTCTTAGCATGATAAAGAAGATTCAAAGAGAGTGAGATGCCAGCTCCTTTCATTCAGTCAGTAGCTTCAATCATTTCTGGACGTTTTTCAATGGCAAAAATCAATGAATATTGTAAATGCACAAACAGTAATTTCTCCGCATTGCAAGGTGCAATTCTGAAATTTTTTCCTTTTTCCTGCTCCTCTTAGCATGATAAAGAAGATTCAAAGAGAGTGAGATGCCAGCTCCTTTCATTCAGTCAGTACCTTCAATCATTTCTGGATGTTTTTCAATGGCAAAAATCAATGAATATTGTAAATGCACAAACAGTAATTTCTCCGCATTGCAAGGTGCAATTCTGAAATTTTTTGCTTTTTCCCGCTCCTCTTAGCATGATAAAGAAGATTCAAAGAGAGTGAGGTGCCAGCTCCTTTCATTCAGTCAGTAGCTTCAAACATTTCTGGTATATGAATAACATGTTTTTCAATGGCAAAAATCAATGAATATTGTAAATGCACAAACAGTAATTTCTCCGCATTGCAAGGTGCAATTCTGAAATTTTTTGATTTTTCCTGCTCCTCTTAGCATGATAAAGAAGATTCAAAGAGAGTGAGATGCCAGCTCCTTTCATTCAGTCAGTAGCTTCAATCATTTCTGGACGTTTTTCAATGGCAAAAATCAATGAATATTGTAAATGCACAAACAGTAATTTCTCCGCATTGCAAGGTGCAATTCTGAAATTTTTTGCTTTTTCCTGCTCCTCTTAGCATGATAAAGAAGATTCAAAGAGAGTGAGATGCCAGCTCCTTTCATTCAGTCAGTAGCTTCAATCATTTCTGGACGTTTTTCAATGGCAAAAATCAATGAATATTGTAAATGCACAAACAGTAATTTCTCCGCATTGCAAGGTGCAATTCTGAAATTTTTTGCTTTTTCCTGCTCCTCTTAGCATGATAAAGAAGATTCAAAGAGAGTGAGATGCCAGCTCCTTTCATTCAGTCAGTAGCTTCAAACATTTCTGGTATATGAATAACATGATGTTTTTCAATGGCAAAAATCAATGAATATTGTAAATGCACAAACAGTAATTTCTCCGCATTGCAAGGTGCAAGTCTGAAATTTTTTGCTTTTTCCTGCTCCTCTTAGCATGGTAAAGAAGATTCAAAGAGAGTGAGATGCCAGCTACTTTCATTCAGTCAGTAGCTTCAATCATTTCTGGACGTTTTTCAATGGTAAAAATCAATGAATATTGTAAATGCACAAACAGTAATTTCTCCACATTGCAAGGTGCAATTCTGAATTTTTTTGCTTTTTCCTGCTCCTCTTAGCATGATAAAGAAGATTCAAAGAGAGTGAGATGCCAGCTCCTTTCATTCAGTCAGTAGCTTCAAACATTTCTGGTATATGAATAACATGATGTTTTTCAATGGCAAAAATCAATGAATATTGTAAATGCACAAACAGTAATTTCTCCGCATTGCAAGGTGCAATTCTGAAATTTTTTGCTTTTTCCTGCTCCTCTTAGCATGATAAAGAAGATTCAAAGAGAGTGAGATGCCAGCTCCTTTCATTCAGTCAGTAGCTTCAAACATTTCTGGTATATGAATAACATGATGTTTTTCAATGGCAAAAATCAATGAATATTGTAAATGCACAAACAGTAATTTCTCCGCATTGCAAGGTGCAATTCTGAAATTTTTTGCTTTTTCCTGCTCCTCTTAGCATGATAAAGAAGTTTCAAAGAGAGTGAGATGCCAGCTCCTTTCATTCAGTCAGTAGCTTCAATCATTTCTGGACGTTTTTCAATGGCAAAAATCAATGAATATTGTAAATGCACAAACAGTAATTTCTCCGCATTGCAAGGTGCAATTCTGAAATTTTTTGCTTTTTCCTGCTCCTCTTAGCATGATAAAGAAGATTCAAAGAGAGTGAGATGCCAGCTCCTTTCATTCAGTCAGTAGCTTCAATCATTTCTGGACGTTTTTCAATGGCAAAAATCAATGAATATTGTAAATGCACAAACAGTAATTTCTCCGCATTGCAAGGTGCAATTCTGAAATTTTTTGCTTTTTCCTGCTCCTCTTAGCATGATAAAGAAGATTCAAAGAGAGTGAGATGCCAGCTCCTTTCATTCAGTCAGTAGCTTCAAACATTTCTGGTATATGAATAACATGATGTTTTTCAATGGCAAAAATCAATGAATATTGTAAATGCACAAACAGTAATTTCTCCGCATTGCAAGGTGCAATTCTGAAATTTTTTGCTTTTTCCTGCTCCTCTTAGCATGATAAAGAAGATTCAAAGAGAGTGAGATGCCAGCTCCTTTCATTCAGTCAGTAGCTTCAATCATTTCTGGACGTTTTTCAATGGCAAAAATCAATGAATATTGTAAATGCACAAACAGTAATTTCTCCGCATTGCAAGGTGCAATTCTGAAATTTTTTGCTTTTTCCTGCTCCTCTTAGCATGATAAAGAAGATTCAAAGAGAGTGAGATGCCAGCTCCTTTCATTCAGTCAGTAGCTTCAATCATTTCTGGACGTTTTTCAATGGCAAAAATCAATGAATATTGTAAATGCACAAACAGTAATTTCTCCGCATTGCAAGGTGCAATTCTGAAATTTTTTGCTTTTTCCTGCTCCTCTTAGCATGACAAAGAAGATTCAAAGAGAGTAAGATGCCAGCTCCTTTCATTCAGTCAGTAGCTTCAATCATTTCTGGTATATGAATAACATGATGTTTTTCAATGGCAAAAATCAATGAATATTGTAAATGCACAAACAGTAATTTCTCCGCATTGCAAGGTGCAATTCTGAAATTTTTTGCTTTTTCCTGCTCCTCTTAGCATGATAAAGAAGATTCAAAGAGAGTGAGATGCCAGCTCCTTTCATTCAGTCAGTAGCTTCAATCATTTCTGGACGTTTTTCAATGGCAAAAATCAATGAATATTGTAAATGCACAAACAGTAATTTCTCCGCATTGCAAGGTGCAATTCTGAAATTTTTTGCTTTTTCCTGCTCCTCTTAGCATGATAAAGAAGATTCAAAGAGAGTTAGATGCCAGCTCCTTTCATTCAGTCAGTAGCTTCAAACATTTCTGGTATATGAATAACATGATGTTTTTCAATGGCAAAAATCAATGAATATTGTAAAAGCACAAACAGTAATTTCTCCGCATTGCAAGGTGCAATTCTGAAATTTTTTGCTTTTTCCTGCTCCTCTTAGCATGATAAAGAAGATTCAAAGAGAGTGAGATGCCAGCTCCTTTCATTCAGTCAGTAGCTTCAATCATTTCTGGACGTTTTTCAATGGCAAAAATCAATGAATATTGTAAATGCACAAACAGTAATTTCTCCGCATTGCAAGGTGCAATTCTGAAATTTTTTGCTTTTTCCTGCTCCTCTTAGCATGATAAAGAAGATTCAAAGAGAGTGAGATGCCAGCTCCTTTCATTCAGTCAGTAGCTTCAAACATTTCTTGTATATGAATAACATGATGTTTTTCAATGGCAAAAATCAATGAATATTGTAAAAGCACAAACAGTAATTTCTCCGCATTGCAAGGTGCAATTCTGAAATTTTTTGCTTTTTCCTGCTCCTCTTAGCATGATAAAGAAGATTCAAAGAGAGTGAGTTGCCAGCTCCTTTCATTCAGTCAGTAGCTTCAATCATTTCTTGACGTTTTTCAATGGCAAAAATCAATGAATATTGTAAATGCACAAACAGTAATTTCTCCGCATTGCAAGGTGCAATTCTGAAATTTTTTGCTTTTTCCTGCTCCTCTTAGCATGATAAAGAAGATTCAAAGAGAGTGAGATGCCAGCTCCTTTCATTCAGTCAGTAGCTTCAATCATTTCTGGTATATGAATAACATGATGTTTTTCAATGGCAAAAATCAATGAATATTGTAAATGCACAAACAGTAATTTCTCCGCATTGCAAGTTGCAATTCTGAAATTTTTTGCTTTTTCCTGCTCCTCTTAGCATGATAAAGAAGATTCAAAGAGAGTGAGATGCCAGCTCCTTTCATTCAGTCAGTAGCTTCAATCATTTCTGGACGTTTTTCAATGGCAAAAATCAATGAATATTGTAAATGCACAAACAGTAATTTCTCCGCATTGCAAGGTGCAATTCTGAAATTTTTTGCTTTTTCCTGCTCCTCTTAGCATGATAAAGAAGATTCAAAGAGAGTGAGATGCCAGCTCCTTTCATTCAGTCAGTAGCTTCAATCATTTCTGGACGTTTTTCAATGGCAAAAATCAATGAATATTGTAAATGCACAAACAGTAATTTCTCCGCATTGCAAGGTGCAATTCTGAAATTTTTTGCTTTTTCCTGCTCCTCTTAGCATGATAAAGAAGATTCAAAGAGAGTTAGATGCCAGCTCCTTTCATTCAGTCAGTATCTTCAAACATTTCTGGTATATGAATAACATGATGTTTTTCAATGGCAAAAATCAATGAATATTGTAAAAGCACAAACAGTAATTTCTCCGCATTGCAAGGTGCAATTCTGAAATTTTTTGCTTTTTCCTGCTCCTCTTAGCATGATAAAGAAGATTCAAAGAGAGTGAGATGCCAGCTCCTTTCATTCAGTCAGTAGCTTCAATCATTTCTGGACGTTTTTCAATGGCAAAAATCAATGAATATTGTAAATGCACAAACAGTAATTTCTCCGCATTGCAAGGTGCAATTCTGAAATTTTTTGCTTTTTCCTGCTCCTCTTAGCATGATAAAGAAGATTCAAAGAGAGTGAGATGCCAGCTCCTTTCATTCAGTCAGTAGCTTCAATCATTTCTGGTATATGAATAACATGATGTTTTTCAATGGCAAAAATCAATGAATATTGTAAATGCACAAACAGTAATTTCTCCACATTGCAAGGTGCAATTCTGAAATTTTTTGCTTTTTCCTGCTCCTCTTAGCATGATAAAGAAGATTCAAAGAGAGTGAGATGCCAGCTCCTTTCATTCAGTCAGTAGCTTCAATCATTTCTGGACGTTTTTCAATGGCAAAAATCAATGAATATTGTAAATGCACAAACAGTAATTTCTCCGCATTGCAAGGTGCAATTCTGAAATTTTTTGCTTTTTCCTGCTCCTCTTAGCATGATAAAGAAGATTCAAAGAGAGCGAGATGCCAGCTCCTTTCATTCAGTCAGTAGCTTCAATCATTTCTGGTATATGAATAACATGATGTTTTTCAATGGCAAAAATCAATGAATATTGTAAATGCACAAACAGTAATTTCTCCGCATTGCAAGGTGCAATTCTGAAATTTTTTGCTTTTTCCTGCTCCTCTTAGCATGATAAAGAAGATTCAAAGAGAGTGAGATGCCAGCTCCTTTCATTCAGTCAGTAGCTTCAATCATTTCTGGACGTTTTTCAATGGCAAAAATCAATGAATATTGTAAATGCACAAACAGTAATTTCTCCGCATTGCAAGGTGCAATTCTGAAATTTTTTGCTTTTTCCTGCTCCTCTTAGCATGATAAAGAAGATTCAAAGAGAGTGAGATGCCAGCTCCTTTCATTCAGTCAGTAGCTTCAAACATTTCTGGTATATGAATAACATGATGTTTTTCAATGGCAAAAATCAATGAATATTGTAAATGCACAAACAGTAATTTCTCCGCATTGCAAGGTGCAATTCTGAAATTTTTTGCTTTTTCCTGCTCCTCTTAGCATGATAAAGAAGATTCAAAGAGAGTGAGATGCCAGCTCCTTTCATTCAGTCAGTAGCTTCAATCATTTCTGGACGTTTTTCAATGGCAAAAATCAATGAATATTGTAAATGCACAAACAGTAATTTCTCCGCATTGCAAGGTGCAATTCTGAAATTTTTTGCTTTTTCCTGCTCCTCTTAGCATGATAAAGAAGATTCAAAGAGAGTGAGATGCCAGCTCCTTTCATTCAGTCAGTAGCTTCAATCATTTCTGGTATATGAATAACATGATGTTTTTCAATGGCAAAAATCAATGAATATTGTAAATGCACAAACAGTAATTTCTCCGCATTGCAAGGTGCAATTCTGAAATTTTTTGCTTTTTCCTGCTCCTCTTAGCATGATAAAGAAGATTCAAAGAGAGTGAGATGCCAGCTCCTTTCATTCAGTCAGTAGCTTCAAACATTTCTGGTATATGAATAACATGATGTTTTTCAATGGCAAAAATCAATGAATATTGTAAATGCACAAACAGTAATTTCTCCGCATTGCAAGGTGCAATTCTGAAATTTTTTGCTTTTTCCTGCTCCTCTTAGCATGATAAAGAAGATTCAAAGAGAGTGAGATGCCAGCTCCTTTCATTCAGTCAGTAGCTTCAATCATTTCTGGACGTTTTTCAATGGCAAAAATCAATGAATATTGTAAATGCACAAACAGTAATTTCTCCGCATTGCAAGGTGCAATTCTGAAATTTTTTGCTTTTTCCTGCTCCTCTTAGCATGATAAAGAAGATTCAAAGAGAGTGAGATGTCAGCTCCTTTCATTCAGTCAGTAGCTTCAAACATTTCTGGTATATGAATAACATGATGTTTTTCAATGGCAAAAATCAATGAATTTTGTAAATGCACAAACAGTAATTTCTCCGCATTGCAAGGTGCAATTCTGAAATTTTTTGCTTTTTCCTGCTCCTCTTAGCATGATAAAGAAGATTCAAAGAGAGTGAGATGCCAGTTCCTTTCATTCAGTCAGTAGCTTCAATCATTTCTGGACGTTTTTCAATGGCAAAAATCAATGAATATTGTAAATGCACAAACAGTAATTTCTCCGCATTGCAAGGTGCAATTCTGAAATTTTTTGCTTTTTCCTGCTCCTCTTAGCATGATAAAGAAGATTCAAAGAGAGTGAGATGCCAGCTCCTTTCATTCAGTCAGTAGCTTCAATCATTTCTGGACGTTTTTCAATGGCAAAAATCAATGAATATTGTAAATGCACAAACAGTAATTTCTCCGCATTGCAAGGTGCAATTCTGAAATTTTTTGCTTTTTCCTGCTCCTCTTAGCATGATAAAGAAGATTCAAAGAGAGTGAGATGCCAGCTCCTTTCATTCAGTCAGTAGCTTCAAACATTTCTGGTATATGAATAACATGATGTTTTTCAATGGCAAAAATCAATGAATATTGTAAATGCACAAACAGTAATTTCTCCGCATTGCAAGGTGCAATTCTGAAATTTTTTGCTTTTTCCTGCTCCTCTTAGCATGATAAAGAAGATTCAAAGAGAGTGAGATGCCAGCTCCTTTCATTCAGTCAGTAGCTTCAATCATTTCTAGACGTTTTTCAATGGCAAAAATCAATGAATATTGTAAATGCACAAACAGTAATTTCTCCGCATTGCAAGGTGCAATTCTGAAATTTTTTGCTTTTTCCTGCTCCTCTTAGCATGATAAAGAAGATTCAAAGAGAGTGAGATGTCAGCTCCTTTCATTCAGTCAGTAGCTTCAAACATTTCTGGTATATGAATAACATGATGTTTTTCAATGGCAAAAATCAATGAATTTTGTAAATGCACAAACAGTAATTTCTCCGCATTGCAAGGTGCAATTCTGAAATTTTTTGCTTTTTCCTGCTCCTCTTAGCATGATAAAGAAGATTCAAAGAGAGTGAGATGCCAGTTCCTTTCATTCAGTCAGTAGCTTCAATCATTTCTGGACGTTTTTCAATGGCAAAAATCAATGAATATTGTAAATGCACAAACAGTAATTTCTCCGCATTGCAAGGTGCAATTCTGAAATTTTTTGCTTTTTCCTGCTCCTCTTAGCATGATAAAGAAGATTCAAAGAGAGTGAGATGCCAGCTCCTTTCATTCAGTCAGTAGCTTCAATCATTTCTGGACGTTTTTCAATGGCAAAAATCAATGAATATTGTAAATGCACAAACAGTAATTTCTCCGCATTGCAAGGTGCAATTCTGAAATTTTTTGCTTTTTCCTGCTCCTCTTAGCATGATAAAGAAGATTCAAAGAGAGTGAGATGCCAGCTCCTTTCATTCAGTCAGTAGCTTCAAACATTTCTGGTATATGAATAACATGATGTTTTTCAATGGCAAAAATCAATGAATATTGTAAATGCACAAACAGTAATTTCTCCGCATTGCAAGGTGCAATTCTGAAATTTTTTGCTTTTTCCTGCTCCTCTTAGCATGATAAAGAAGATTCAAAGAGAGTGAGATGCCAGCTCCTTTCATTCAGTCAGTAGCTTCAATCATTTCTGGACGTTTTTCAATGGCAAAAATCAATGAATATTGTAAATGCACAAACAGTAATTTCTCCGCATTGCAAGGTGCAATTCTGAAATTTTTTGCTTTTTCCTGCTCCTCTTAGCATGATAAAGAAGATTCAAAGAGAGTGAGATGCCAGCTCCTTTCATTCAGTCAGTAGCTTCAAACATTTCTGGTATATGAATAACATGATGTTTTTCAATGGCAAAAATCAATGAATATTGTAAATGCACAAACAGTAATTTCTCCGCATTGCAAGGTGCAATTCTGAAATTTTTTGCTTTTTCCTGCTCCTCTTAGCATGATAAAGAAGATTCAAAGAGAGTGAGATGCCAGCTCCTTTCATTCAGTCAGTAGCTTCAATCATTTCTGGACGTTTTTCAATGGCAAAAATCAATGAATATTGTAAATGCACAAACAGTAATTTCTCCGCATTGCAAGGTGCAATTCTGAAATTTTTTGCTTTTTCCTGCTCCTCTTAGCATGATAAAGAAGATTCAAAGAGAGTGAGATGTCAGCTCCTTTCATTCAGTCAGTAGCTTCAAACATTTCTGGTATATGAATAACATGATGTTTTTCAATGGCAAAAATCAATGAATTTTGTAAATGCACAAACAGTAATTTCTCCGCATTGCAAGGTGCAATTCTGAAATTTTTTGCTTTTTCCTGCTCCTCTTAGCATGATAAAGAAGATTCAAAGAGAGTGAGATGCCAGTTCCTTTCATTCAGTCAGTAGCTTCAATCATTTCTGGACGTTTTTCAATGGCAAAAATCAATGAATATTGTAAATGCACAAACAGTAATTTCTCCGCATTGCAAGGTGCAATTCTGAAATTTTTTGCTTTTTCCTGCTCCTCTTAGCATGATAAAGAAGATTCAAAGAGAGTGAGATGCCAGCTCCTTTCATTCAGTCAGTAGCTTCAATCATTTCTGGTATATGAATAACATGATGTTTTTCAATGGCAAAAATCAATGAATATTGTAAATGCACAAACAGTAATTTCTCCGCATTGCAAGGTGCAATTCTGAATTTTTTTGCTTTTTCCTGCTCCTCTTAGCATGATAAAGAAGATTCAAAGAGAGTGAGATGCCAGCTCCTTTCATTCAGTCAGTAGCTTCAATCATTTCTGGACGTTTTTCAATGGCAAAAATCAATGAATATTGTAAATGCACAAACAGTAATTTCTCCGCATTGCAAGGTGCAATTCTGAAATTTTTTGCTTTTTCCTGCTCCTCTTAGCATGATAAACAAGATTCAAAGAGAGTGAGATGCCAGCTCCTTTCATTCAGTCAGTAGCTTCAATCATTTCTGGACGTTTTTCAATGGCAAAAATCAATGAATATTGTAAATGCACAAACAGTAATTTCTCCGCATTGCAAGGTGCAATTCTGAAATTTTTTGCTTTTTCCTGCTCCTCTTAGCATGATAAAGAAGATTCAAAGAGAGTGAGATGCCAGCTCCTTTCATTCAGTCAGTAGCTTCAAACATTTCTGGTATATGAATAACATGATGTTTTTCAATGGCAAAAATCAATGAATATTGTAAATGCACAAACAGTAATTTCTCCGCATTGCAAGGTGCAAGTCTGAAATTTTTTGCTTTTTCCTGCTCCTCTTAGCATGATAAAGAAGATTCAAAGAGAGTGAGATGCCAGCTACTTTCATTCAGTCAGTAGCTTCAATCATTTCTGGACGTTTTTCAATGGTAAAAATCAATGAATATTGTAAATGCACAAACAGTAATTTCTCCACATTGCAAGGTGCAATTCTGAAATTTTTTGCTTTTTCCTGCTCCTCTTAGCATGATAAAGAAGATTCAAAGAGAGTGAGATGCCAGCTCCTTTCATTCAGTCAGTAGCTTCAATCATTTCTGGTATATGAATAACATGATGTTTTTCAATGGCAAAAATCAATGAATATTGTAAATGCACAAACAGTAATTTCTCCGCATTGCAAGGTGCAATTCTGAAATTTTTTGCTTTTTCCTGCTCCTCTTAGCATGATAAAGAAGATTCAAAGAGAGTGAGATGCCAGCTCCTTTCATTCAGTCAGTAGCTTCAATCATTTCTGGACGTTTTTCAATGGCAAAAATCAATGAATATTGTAAATGCACAAACAGTAATTTCTCCGCATTGCAAGGTGCAATTCTGAAATTTTTTGCTTTTTCCTGCTCCTCTTAGCATGATAAAGAAGATTCAAAGAGAGTGAGATGTCAGCTCCTTTCATTCAGTCAGTAGCTTCAAACATTTCTGGTATATGAATAACATGATGTTTTTCAATGGCAAAAATCAATGAATTTTGTAAATGCACAAACAGTAATTTCTCCGCATTGCAAGGTGCAATTCTGAAATTTTTTGCTTTTTCCTGCTCCTCTTAGCATGATAAAGAAGATTCAAAGAGAGTGAGATGCCAGTTCCTTTCATTCAGTCAGTAGCTTCAATCATTTCTGGACGTTTTTCAATGGCAAAAATCAATGAATATTGTAAATGCACAAACAGTAATTTCTCCGCATTGCAAGGTGCAATTCTGAAATTTTTTGCTTTTTCCTGCTCCGCTTAGCATGATAAAGAAGATTCAAAGAGAGTGAGATGCCAGCTCCTTTCATTCAGTCAGTAGCTTCAATCATTTCTGGTATATGAATAACATGATGTTTTTCAATGGCAAAAATCAATGAATATTGTAAATGCACAAACAGTAATTTCTCCGCATTGCAAGGTGCAATTCTGAAATTTTTTGCTTTTTCCTGCTCCTCTTAGCATGATAAAGAAGATTCAAAGAGAGTGAGATGCCAGCTCCTTTCATTCAGTCAGTAGCTTCAATCATTTCTGGACGTTTTTCAATGGCAAAAATCAATGAATATTGTAAATGCACAAACAGTAATTTCTCCGCATTGCAAGGTGCAATTCTGAAATTTTTTGCTTTTTCCTGCTCCTCTTAGCATGATAAAGAAGATTCAAAGAGAGTGAGATGCCAGCTCCTTTCATTCAGTCAGTAGCTTCAATCATTTCTGGACGTTTTTCAATGGCAAAAATCAATGAATATTGTAAATGCACAAACAGTAATTTCTCCGCATTGCAAGGTGCAATTCTGAAATTTTTTGCTTTTTCCTGCTCCTCTTAGCATGATAAAGAAGATTCAAAGAGAGTGAGATGTCAGCTCCTTTCATTCAGTCAGTAGCTTCAAACATTTCTGGTATATGAATAACATGATGTTTTTCAATGGCAAAAATCAATGAATTTTGTAAATGCACAAACAGTAATTTCTCCGCATTGCAAGGTGCAATTCTGAAATTTTTTGCTTTTTCCTGCTCCTCTTAGCATGATAAAGAAGATTCAAAGAGAGTGAGATGCCAGTTCCTTTCATTCAGTCAGTAGCTTCAATCATTTCTGGACGTTTTTCAATGGCAAAAATCAATGAATATTGTAAATGCACAAACAGTAATTTCTCCGCATTGCAAGGTGCAATTCTGAAATTTTTTGCTTTTTCCTGCTCCTCTTAGCATGATAAAGAAGATTCAAAGAGAGTGAGATGCCAGCTCCTTTCATTCAGTCAGTAGCTTCAATCATTTCTGGTATATGAATAACATGATGTTTTTCAATGGCAAAAATCAATGAATATTGTAAATGCACAAACAGTAATTTCTCCGCATTGCAAGGTGCAATTCTGAATTTTTTTGCTTTTTCCTGCTCCTCTTAGCATGATAAAGAAGATTCAAAGAGAGTGAGATGCCAGCTCCTTTCATTCAGTCAGTAGCTTCAATCATTTCTGGACGTTTTTCAATGGCAAAAATCAATGAATATTGTAAATGCACAAACAGTAATTTCTCCGCATTGCAAGGTGCAATTCTGAAATTTTTTGCTTTTTCCTGCTCCTCTTAGCATGATAAACAAGATTCAAAGAGAGTGAGATGCCAGCTCCTTTCATTCAGTCAGTAGCTTCAATCATTTCTGGACGTTTTTCAATGGCAAAAATCAATGAATATTGTAAATGCACAAACAGTAATTTCTCCGCATTGCAAGGTGCAATTCTGAAATTTTTTGCTTTTTCCTGCTCCTCTTAGCATGATAAAGAAGATTCAAAGAGAGTGAGATGCCAGCTCCTTTCATTCAGTCAGTAGCTTCAAACATTTCTGGTATATGAATAACATGATGTTTTTCAATGGCAAAAATCAATGAATATTGTAAATGCACAAACAGTAATTTCTCCGCATTGCAAGGTGCAAGTCTGAAATTTTTTGCTTTTTCCTGCTCCTCTTAGCATGATAAAGAAGATTCAAAGAGAGTGAGATGCCAGCTACTTTCATTCAGTCAGTAGCTTCAATCATTTCTGGACGTTTTTCAATGGTAAAAATCAATGAATATTGTAAATGCACAAACAGTAATTTCTCCACATTGCAAGGTGCAATTCTGAAATTTTTTGCTTTTTCCTGCTCCTCTTAGCATGATAAAGAAGATTCAAAGAGAGTGAGATGCCAGCTCCTTTCATTCAGTCAGTAGCTTCAATCATTTCTGGTATATGAATAACATGATGTTTTTCAATGGCAAAAATCAATGAATATTGTAAATGCACAAACAGTAATTTCTCCGCATTGCAAGGTGCAATTCTGAAATTTTTTGCTTTTTCCTGCTCCTCTTAGCATGATAAAGAAGATTCAAAGAGAGTGAGATGCCAGCTCCTTTCATTCAGTCAGTAGCTTCAATCATTTCTGGACGTTTTTCAATGGCAAAAATCAATGAATATTGTAAATGCACAAACAGTAATTTCTCCGCATTGCAAGGTGCAATTCTGAAATTTTTTGCTTTTTCCTGCTCCTCTTAGCATGATAAAGAAGATTCAAAGAGAGTGAGATGTCAGCTCCTTTCATTCAGTCAGTAGCTTCAAACATTTCTGGTATATGAATAACATGATGTTTTTCAATGGCAAAAATCAATGAATTTTGTAAATGCACAAACAGTAATTTCTCCGCATTGCAAGGTGCAATTCTGAAATTTTTTGCTTTTTCCTGCTCCTCTTAGCATGATAAAGAAGATTCAAAGAGAGTGAGATGCCAGTTCCTTTCATTCAGTCAGTAGCTTCAATCATTTCTGGACGTTTTTCAATGGCAAAAATCAATGAATATTGTAAATGCACAAACAGTAATTTCTCCGCATTGCAAGGTGCAATTCTGAAATTTTTTGCTTTTTCCTGCTCCGCTTAGCATGATAAAGAAGATTCAAAGAGAGTGAGATGCCAGCTCCTTTCATTCAGTCAGTAGCTTCAATCATTTCTGGTATATGAATAACATGATGTTTTTCAATGGCAAAAATCAATGAATATTGTAAATGCACAAACAGTAATTTCTCCGCATTGCAAGGTGCAATTCTGAAATTTTTTGCTTTTTCCTGCTCCTCTTAGCATGATAAAGAAGATTCAAAGAGAGTGAGATGCCAGCTCCTTTCATTCAGTCAGTAGCTTCAATCATTTCTGGACGTTTTTCAATGGCAAAAATCAATGAATATTGTAAATGCACAAACAGTAATTTCTCCGCATTGCAAGGTGCAATTCTGAAATTTTTTGCTTTTTCCTGCTCCTCTTAGCATGATAAAGAAGATTCAAAGAGAGTGAGATGCCAGCTCCTTTCATTCAGTCAGTAGCTTCAATCATTTCTGGACGTTTTTCAATGGCAAAAATCAATGAATATTGTAAATGCACAAACAGTAATTTCTCCGCATTGCAAGGTGCAATTCTGAAATTTTTTGCTTTTTCCTGCTCCTCTTAGCATGATAAAGAAGATTCAAAGAGAGTGAGATGTCAGCTCCTTTCATTCAGTCAGTAGCTTCAAACATTTCTGGTATATGAATAACATGATGTTTTTCAATGGCAAAAATCAATGAATTTTGTAAATGCACAAACAGTAATTTCTCCGCATTGCAAGGTGCAATTCTGAAATTTTTTGCTTTTTCCTGCTCCTCTTAGCATGATAAAGAAGATTCAAAGAGAGTGAGATGCCAGTTCCTTTCATTCAGTCAGTAGCTTCAATCATTTCTGGACGTTTTTCAATGGCAAAAATCAATGAATATTGTAAATGCACAAACAGTAATTTCTCCGCATTGCAAGGTGCAATTCTGAAATTTTTTGCTTTTTCCTGCTCCTCTTAGCATGATAAAGAAGATTCAAAGAGAGTGAGATGCCAGCTCCTTTCATTCAGTCAGTAGCTTCAATCATTTCTGGTATATGAATAACATGATGTTTTTCAATGGCAAAAATCAATGAATATTGTAAATGCACAAACAGTAATTTCTCCGCATTGCAAGGTGCAATTCTGAAATTTTTTGCTTTTTCCTGCTCCTCTTAGCATGATAAAGAAGATTCAAAGAGAGTGAGATGCCAGCTCCTTTCATTCAGTCAGTAGCTTCAATCATTTCTGGACGTTTTTCAATGGCAAAAATCAATGAATATTGTAAATGCACAAACAGTAATTTCTCCGCATTGCAAGGTGCAATTCTGAAATTTTTTGCTTTTTCCTGCTCCTCTTAGCATGATAAACAAGATTCAAAGAGAGTGAGATGCCAGCTCCTTTCATTCAGTCAGTAGCTTCAATCATTTCTGGACGTTTTTCAATGGCAAAAATCAATGAATATTGTAAATGCACAAACAGTAATTTCTCCGCATTGCAAGGTGCAATTCTGAAATTTTTTGCTTTTTCCTGCTCCTCTTAGCATGATAAAGAAGATTCAAAGAGAGTGAGATGCCAGCTCCTTTCATTCAGTCAGTAGCTTCAAACATTTCTGGTATATGAATAACATGATGTTTTTCAATGGCAAAAATCAATGAATATTGTAAATGCACAAACAGTAATTTCTCCGCATTGCAAGGTGCAAGTCTGAAATTTTTTGCTTTTTCCTGCTCCTCTTAGCATGATAAAGAAGATTCAAAGAGAGTGAGATGCCAGCTACTTTCATTCAGTCAGTAGCTTCAATCATTTCTGGACGTTTTTCAATGGTAAAAATCAATGAATATTGTAAATGCACAAACAGTAATTTCTCCACATTGCAAGGTGCAATTCTGAAATTTTTTGCTTTTTCCTGCTCCTCTTAGCATGATAAAGAAGATTCAAAGAGAGTGAGATGCCAGCTCCTTTCATTCAGTCAGTAGCTTCAAACATTTCTGGTATATGAATAACATGATGTTTTTCAATGGCAAAAATCAATGAATATTGTAAATGCACAAACAGTAATTTCTCTGCATTGCAAGGTGCAATTCTGAAATTTTTTGCTTTTTCCTGCTCCTCTTAGCATGATAAAGAAGATTCAAAGAGAGTGAGATGCCAGCTACTTTCATTCAGTCAGTAGCTTCAATCATTTCTGGACGTTTTTCAATGGTAAAAATCAATGAATATTGTAAATGCACAAACAGTAATTTCTCCGCATTGCAAGGTGCAATTCTGAAATTTTTTGCTTTTTCCTGCTCCGCTTAGCATGATAAAGAAGATTCAAAGAGAGTGAGATGCCAGCTCCTTTCATTCAGTCAGTAGCTTCAATCATTTCTGGTATATGAATAACATGATGTTTTTCAATGGCAAAAATCAATGAATATTGTAAATGCACAAACAGTAATTTCTCCGCATTGCAAGGTGCAATTCTGAAATTTTTTGCTTTTTCCTGCTCCTCTTAGCATGATAAAGAAGATTCAAAGAGAGTGAGATGCCAGCTCCTTTCATTCAGTCAGTAGCTTCAATCATTTCTGGTATATGAATAACATGATGTTTTTCAATGGCAAAAATCAATGAATATTGTAAATGCACAAACAGTAATTTCTCCGCATTGCAAGGTGCAATTCTGAAATTTTTTGCTTTTTCCTGCTCCTCTTAGCATGATAAAGAAGATTCAAAGAGAGTGAGATGCCAGCTCCTTTCATTCAGTCAGTAGCTGCAATCATTTCTGGACGTTTTTCAATGGCAAAAATCAATGAATATTGTAAATGCACAAACAGTAATTTCTCCGCATTGCAAGGTGCAATTCAGAAATTTTTTGCTTTTTCCTGCTCCTCTTAGCATGATAAAGAAGATTCAAAGAGAGTGAGATGTCAGCTCCTTTCATTCAGTCAGTAGCTTCAAACATTTCTGGTATATGAATAACATGATGTTTTTCAATGGCAAAAATCAATGAATTTTGTAAATGCACAAACAGTAATTTCTCCGCATTGCAAGGTGCAATTCTGAAATTTTTTGCTTTTTCCTGCTCCTCTTAGCATGATAAAGAAGATTCAAAGAGAGTGAGATGCCAGTTCCTTTCATTCAGTCAGTAGCTTCAATCATTTCTGGACGTTTTTCAATGGCAAAAATCAATGAATATTGTAAATGCACAAACAGTAATTTCTCCGCATTGCAAGGTGCAATTCTGAAATTTTTTGCTTTTTCCTGCTCCGCTTAGCATGATAAAGAAGATTCAAAGAGAGTGAGATGCCAGCTCCTTTCATTCAGTCAGTAGCTTCAATCATTTCTGGTATATGAATAACATGATGTTTTTCAATGGCAAAAATCAATGAATATTGTAAATGCACAAACAGTAATTTCTCCGCATTGCAAGGTGCAATTCTGAAATTTTTTGCTTTTTCCTGCTCCTCTTAGCATGATAAAGAAGATTCAAAGAGAGTGAGATGCCAGCTCCTTTCATTCAGTCAGTAGCTTCAATCATTTCTGGACGTTTTTCAATGGCAAAAATCAATGAATATTGTAAATGCACAAACAGTAATTTCTCCGCATTGCAAGGTGCAATTCTGAAATTTTTTGCTTTTTCCTGCTCCTCTTAGCATGATAAAGAAGATTCAAAGAGAGTGAGATGCCAGCTCCTTTCATTCAGTCAGTAGCTTCAATCATTTCTGGACGTTTTTCAATGGCAAAAATCAATGAATATTGTAAATGCACAAACAGTAATTTCTCCGCATTGCAAGGTGCAATTCTGAAATTTTTTGCTTTTTCCTGCTCCTCTTAGCATGATAAAGAAGATTCAAAGAGAGTGAGATGTCAGCTCCTTTCATTCAGTCAGTAGCTTCAAACATTTCTGGTATATGAATAACATGATGTTTTTCAATGGCAAAAATCAATGAATTTTGTAAATGCACAAACAGTAATTTCTCCGCATTGCAAGGTGCAATTCTGAAATTTTTTGCTTTTTCCTGCTCCTCTTAGCATGATAAAGAAGATTCAAAGAGAGTGAGATGCCAGTTCCTTTCATTCAGTCAGTAGCTTCAATCATTTCTGGACGTTTTTCAATGGCAAAAATCAATGAATATTGTAAATGCACAAACAGTAATTTCTCCGCATTGCAAGGTGCAATTCTGAAATTTTTTGCTTTTTCCTGCTCCTCTTAGCATGATAAAGAAGATTCAAAGAGAGTGAGATGCCAGCTCCTTTCATTCAGTCAGTAGCTTCAATCATTTCTGGTATATGAATAACATGATGTTTTTCAATGGCAAAAATCAATGAATATTGTAAATGCACAAACAGTAATTTCTCCGCATTGCAAGGTGCAATTCTGAAATTTTTTGCTTTTTCCTGCTCCTCTTAGCATGATAAAGAAGATTCAAAGAGAGTGAGATGCCAGCTCCTTTCATTCAGTCAGTAGCTTCAATCATTTCTGGACGTTTTTCAATGGCAAAAATCAATGAATATTGTAAATGCACAAACAGTAATTTCTCCGCATTGCAAGGTGCAATTCTGAAATTTTTTGCTTTTTCCTGCTCCTCTTAGCATGATAAACAAGATTCAAAGAGAGTGAGATGCCAGCTCCTTTCATTCAGTCAGTAGCTTCAATCATTTCTGGACGTTTTTCAATGGCAAAAATCAATGAATATTGTAAATGCACAAACAGTAATTTCTCCGCATTGCAAGGTGCAATTCTGAAATTTTTTGCTTTTTCCTGCTCCTCTTAGCATGATAAAGAAGATTCAAAGAGAGTGAGATGCCAGCTCCTTTCATTCAGTCAGTAGCTTCAAACATTTCTGGTATATGAATAACATGATGTTTTTCAATGGCAAAAATCAATGAATATTGTAAATGCACAAACAGTAATTTCTCCGCATTGCAAGGTGCAAGTCTGAAATTTTTTGCTTTTTCCTGCTCCTCTTAGCATGATAAAGAAGATTCAAAGAGAGTGAGATGCCAGCTACTTTCATTCAGTCAGTAGCTTCAATCATTTCTGGACGTTTTTCAATGGTAAAAATCAATGAATATTGTAAATGCACAAACAGTAATTTCTCCACATTGCAAGGTGCAATTCTGAAATTTTTTGCTTTTTCCTGCTCCTCTTAGCATGATAAAGAAGATTCAAAGAGAGTGAGATGCCAGCTCCTTTCATTCAGTCAGTAGCTTCAAACATTTCTGGTATATGAATAACATGATGTTTTTCAATGGCAAAAATCAATGAATATTGTAAATGCACAAACAGTAATTTCTCTGCATTGCAAGGTGCAATTCTGAAATTTTTTGCTTTTTCCTGCTCCTCTTAGCATGATAAAGAAGATTCAAAGAGAGTGAGATGCCAGCTACTTTCATTCAGTCAGTAGCTTCAATCATTTCTGGACGTTTTTCAATGGTAAAAATCAATGAATATTGTAAATGCACAAACAGTAATTTCTCCGCATTGCAAGGTGCAATTCTGAAATTTTTTGCTTTTTCCTGCTCCGCTTAGCATGATAAAGAAGATTCAAAGAGAGTGAGATGCCAGCTCCTTTCATTCAGTCAGTAGCTTCAATCATTTCTGGTATATGAATAACATGATGTTTTTCAATGGCAAAAATCAATGAATATTGTAAATGCACAAACAGTAATTTCTCCGCATTGCAAGGTGCAATTCTGAAATTTTTTGCTTTTTCCTGCTCCTCTTAGCATGATAAAGAAGATTCAAAGAGAGTGAGATGCCAGCTCCTTTCATTCAGTCAGTAGCTTCAATCATTTCTGGACGTTTTTCAATGGCAAAAATCAATGAATATTGTAAATGCACAAACAGTAATTTCTCCGCATTGCAAGGTGCAATTCTGAAATTTTTTGCTTTTTCCTGCTCCTCTTAGCATGATAAAGAAGATTCAAAGAGAGTGAGATGCCAGCTCCTTTCATTCAGTCAGTAGCTTCAATCATTTCTGGACGTTTTTCAATGGCAAAAATCAATGAATATTGTAAATGCACAAACAGTAATTTCTCCGCATTGCAAGGTGCAATTCTGAAATTTTTTGCTTTTTCCTGCTCCTCTTAGCATGATAAAGAAGATTCAAAGAGAGTGAGATGTCAGCTCCTTTCATTCAGTCAGTAGCTTCAAACATTTCTGGTATATGAATAACATGATGTTTTTCAATGGCAAAAATCAATGAATTTTGTAAATGCACAAACAGTAATTTCTCCGCATTGCAAGGTGCAATTCTGAAATTTTTTGCTTTTTCCTGCTCCTCTTAGCATGATAAAGAAGATTCAAAGAGAGTGAGATGCCAGTTCCTTTCATTCAGTCAGTAGCTTCAAACATTTCTGGACGTTTTTCAATGGCAAAAATCAATGAATATTGTAAATGCACAAACAGTAATTTCTCCGCATTGCAAGGTGCAATTCTGAAATTTTTTGCTTTTTCCTGCTCCTCTTAGCATGATAAAGAAGATTCAAAGAGAGTGAGATGCCAGCTCCTTTCATTCAGTCAGTAGCTTCAATCATTTCTGGTATATGAATAACATGATGTTTTTCAATGGCAAAAATCAATGAATATTGTAAATGCACAAACAGTAATTTCTCCGCATTGCAAGGTGCAATTCTGAATTTTTTTGCTTTTTCCTGCTCCTCTTAGCATGATAAAGAAGATTCAAAGAGAGTGAGATGCCAGCTCCTTTCATTCAGTCAGTAGCTTCAATCATTTCTGGACGTTTTTCAATGGCAAAAATCAATGAATATTGTAAATGCACAAACAGTAATTTCTCCGCATTGCAAGGTGCAATTCTGAAATTTTTTGCTTTTTCCTGCTCCTCTTAGCATGATAAACAAGATTCAAAGAGAGTGAGATGCCAGCTCCTTTCATTCAGTCAGTAGCTTCAATCATTTCTGGACGTTTTTCAATGGCAAAAATCAATGAATATTGTAAATGCACAAACAGTAATTTCTCCGCATTGCAAGGTGCAATTCTGAAATTTTTTGCTTTTTCCTGCTCCTCTTAGCATGATAAAGAAGATTCAAAGAGAGTGAGATGCCAGCTCCTTTCATTCAGTCAGTAGCTTCAAACATTTCTGGTATATGAATAACATGATGTTTTTCAATGGCAAAAATCAATGAATATTGTAAATGCACAAACAGTAATTTCTCCGCATTGCAAGGTGCAAGTCTGAAATTTTTTGCTTTTTCCTGCTCCTCTTAGCATGATAAAGAAGATTCAAAGAGAGTGAGATGCCAGCTACTTTCATTCAGTCAGTAGCTTCAATCATTTCTGGACGTTTTTCAATGGTAAAAATCAATGAATATTGTAAATGCACAAAGAGTAATTTCTCCACATTGCAAGGTGCAATTCTGAAATTTTTTGCTTTTTCCTGCTCCTCTTAGCATGGTAAAGAAGATTCAAAGAGAGTGAGATGCCAGCTCCTTTCATTCAGTCAGTAGCTTCAATCATTTCTGGTATATGAATAACATGATGTTTTTCAATGGCAAAAATCAATGAATATTGTAAATGCACAAACAGTAATTTCTCCGCATTGCAAGGTGCAATTCTGAAATTTTTTGCTTTTTCCTGCTCCTCTTAGCATGATAAAGAAGATTCAAAGAGAGTGAGATGCCAGCTCCTTTCATTCAGTCAGTAGCTTCAATCATTTCTGGACGTTTTTCAATGGCAAAAATCAATGAATATTGTAAATGCACAAACAGTAATTTCTCCGCATTGCAAGGTGCAATTCTGAAATTTTTTG
This sequence comes from Phyllobates terribilis, assembly GCF_046119375.1. Classification (NCBI taxonomy): domain Eukaryota; kingdom Metazoa; phylum Chordata; class Amphibia; order Anura; family Dendrobatidae; genus Phyllobates; species Phyllobates terribilis. The sequence continues at coordinate 164,100 of NW_027364822.1, forward strand.
CTTTTTCCTGCTCCTCTTAGCATGATAAAGAAGATTCAAAGAGAGTGAGATGTCAGCTCCTTTCATTCAGTCAGTAGCTTCAAACATTTCTGGTATATGAATAACATGATGTTTTTCAATGGCAAAAATCAATGAATTTTGTAAATGCACAAACAGTAATTTCTCCGCATTGCAAGGTGCAATTCTGAAATTTTTTGCTTTTTCCTGCTCCTCTTAGCATGATAAAGAAGATTCAAAGAGAGTGAGATGCCAGTTCCTTTCATTCAGTCAGTAGCTTCAATCATTTCTGGACGTTTTTCAATGGCAAAAATCAATGAATATTGTAAATGCACAAACAGTAATTTCTCCGCATTGCAAGGTGCAATTCTGAAATTTTTTGCTTTTTCCTGCTCCGCTTAGCATGATAAAGAAGATTCAAAGAGAGTGAGATGCCAGCTCCTTTCATTCAGTCAGTAGCTTCAATCATTTCTGGTATATGAATAACATGATGTTTTTCAATGGCAAAAATCAATGAATATTGTAAATGCACAAACAGTAATTTCTCCGCATTGCAAGGTGCAATTCTGAAATTTTTTGCTTTTTCCTGCTCCTCTTAGCATGATAAAGAAGATTCAAAGAGAGTGAGATGCCAGCTCCTTTCATTCAGTCAGTAGCTTCAATCATTTCTGGACGTTTTTCAATGGCAAAAATCAATGAATATTGTAAATGCACAAACAGTAATTTCTCCGCATTGCAAGGTGCAATTCTGAAATTTTTTGCTTTTTCCTGCTCCTCTTAGCATGATAAAGAAGATTCAAAGAGAGTGAGATGCCAGCTCCTTTCATTCAGTCAGTAGCTTCAATCATTTCTGGACGTTTTTCAATGGCAAAAATCAATGAATATTGTAAATGCACAAACAGTAATTTCTCCGCATTGCAAGGTGCAATTCTGAAATTTTTTGCTTTTTCCTGCTCCTCTTAGCATGATAAAGAAGATTCAAAGAGAGTGAGATGTCAGCTCCTTTCATTCAGTCAGTAGCTTCAAACATTTCTGGTATATGAATAACATGATGTTTTTCAATGGCAAAAATCAATGAATTTTGTAAATGCACAAACAGTAATTTCTCCGCATTGCAAGGTGCAATTCTGAAATTTTTTGCTTTTTCCTGCTCCTCTTAGCATGATAAAGAAGATTCAAAGAGAGTGAGATGCCAGTTCCTTTCATTCAGTCAGTAGCTTCAATCATTTCTGGACGTTTTTCAATGGCAAAAATCAATGAATATTGTAAATGCACAAACAGTAATTTCTCCGCATTGCAAGGTGCAATTCTGAAATTTTTTGCTTTTTCCTGCTCCTCTTAGCATGTTAAAGAAGATTCAAAGAGAGTGAGATGCCAGCTCCTTTCATTCAGTCAGTAGCTTCAATCATTTCTGGTATATGAATAACATGATGTTTTTCAATGGCAAAAATCAATGAATATTGTAAATGCACAAACAGTAATTTCTCCGCATTGCAAGGTGCAATTCTGAAATTTTTTGCTTTTTCCTGCTCCTCTTAGCATGATAAAGAAGATTCAAAGAGAGTGAGATGCCAGCTCCTTTCATTCAGTCAGTAGCTTCAATCATTTCTGGACGTTTTTCAATGGCAAAAATCAATGAATATTGTAAATGCACAAACAGTAATTTCTCCGCATTGCAAGGTGCAATTCTGAAATTTTTTGCTTTTTCCTGCTCCTCTTAGCATGATAAACAAGATTCAAAGAGAGTGAGATGCCAGCTCCTTTCATTCAGTCAGTAGCTTCAATCATTTCTGGACGTTTTTCAATGGCAAAAATCAATGAATATTGTAAATGCACAAACAGTAATTTCTCCGCATTGCAAGGTGCAATTCTGAAATTTTTTGCTTTTTCCTGCTCCTCTTAGCATGATAAAGAAGATTCAAAGAGAGTGAGATGCCAGCTCCTTTCATTCAGTCAGTAGCTTCAAACATTTCTGGTATATGAATAACATGATGTTTTTCAATGGCAAAAATCAATGAATATTGTAAATGCACAAACAGTAATTTCTCCGCATTGCAAGGTGCAAGTCTGAAATTTTTTGCTTTTTCCTGCTCCTCTTAGCATGATAAAGAAGATTCAAAGAGAGTGAGATGCCAGCTACTTTCATTCAGTCAGTAGCTTCAATCATTTCTGGACGTTTTTCAATGGTAAAAATCAATGAATATTGTAAATGCACAAACAGTAATTTCTCCACATTGCAAGGTGCAATTCTGAAATTTTTTGCTTTTTCCTGCTCCTCTTAGCATGATAAAGAAGATTCAAAGAGAGTGAGATGCCAGCTCCTTTCATTCAGTCAGTAGCTTCAAACATTTCTGGTATATGAATAACATGATGTTTTTCAATGGCAAAAATCAATGAATATTGTAAATGCACAAACAGTAATTTCTCTGCATTGCAAGGTGCAATTCTGAAATTTTTTGCTTTTTCCTGCTCCTCTTAGCATGATAAAGAAGATTCAAAGAGAGTGAGATGCCAGCTACTTTCATTCAGTCAGTAGCTTCAATCATTTCTGGACGTTTTTCAATGGTAAAAATCAATGAATATTGTAAATGCACAAACAGTAATTTCTCCACATTGCAAGGTGCAATTCTGAAATTTTTTGCTTTTTCCTGCTCCTCTTAGCATGATAAAGAAGATTCAAAGAGAGTGAGATGCCAGCTCCTTTCATTCAGTCAGTAGCTTCAAACATTTCTGGTATATGAATAACATGATGTTTTTCAATGGCAAAAATCAATGAATATTGTAAATGCACAAACAGTAATTTCTCCGCATTGCAAGGTGCAATTCTGAAATTTTTTGCTTTTTCCTGCTCCTCTTAGCATGATAAAGAAGATTCAAAGAGAGTGAGATGCCAGCTCCTTTCATTCAGTCAGTAGCTTCAAACATTTCTGGTATATGAATAACATGATGTTTTTCAATGGCAAAAATCAATGAATATTGTAAATGCACAAACAGTAATTTCTCCGCATTGCAAGGTGCAATTCTGAAATTTTTTGCTTTTTCCTGCTCCTCTTAGCATGATAAAGAATATTCAAAGAGAGTGAGATGCCAGCTCCTTTCATTCAGTCAGTAGCTTCAATCATTTCTGGATGTTTTTCAATGGCAAAAATCAATGAATATTGTAAATGCACAAACTGTAATTTCTCCGCATTGCAAGGTGCAATTCTGAAATTTTTGGCTTTTTCCTGCTCCTCTTAGCATGATAAAGAAGATTCAAAGAGAGTGAGATGCCAGCTCCTTTCATTCAGTCAGTAGCTTCAATCATTTCTGGACGTTTTTCAATGGCAAAAATCAATGAATATTGTAAATGCACAAACAGTAATTTCTCCGCATTGCAAGGTGCAATTCTGAAATTTTTTGCTTTTTCCTGCTCCTCTTAGCATGATAAAGAAGATTCAAAGAGAGTGAGATGCCAGCTCCTTTCATTCAGTCAGTAGCTTCAATCATTTCTGGATGTTTTTCAATGGCAAAAATCAATGAATATTGTAAATGCACAAACAGTAATTTCTCCGCATTGCAAGGTGCAATTCTGAAATTTTTTGCTTTTTCCCGCTCCTCTTAGCATGATAAAGAAGATTCAAAGAGAGTGAGGTGCCAGCTCCTTTCATTCAGTCAGTAGCTTCAAACATTTCTGGTATATGAATAACATGTTTTTCAATGGCAAAAATCATTGAATATTGTAAATGCACAAACAGTAATTTCTCCGCATTGCAAGGTGCAATTCTGAAATTTTTTGATTTTTCCTGCTCCTCTTAGCATGATAAAGAAGATTAAAAGAGAGTGAGATGCCAGCTCCTTTCATTCAGTCAGTAGCTTCAATCATATCTGGACGTTTTTCAATGGCAAAAATCAATGAATATTGTAAATGCACAAACAGTAATTTCTCCGCATTGCAAGGTGCAATTCTGAAATTTTTTGCTTTTTCCTGCTCCTCTTAGCATGATAAAGAAGATTCAAAGAGAGTGAGATGCCAGCTCCTTTCATTCAGTCAGTAGCTTCAATCATTTCTGGACGTTTTTCAATGGTAAAAATCAATGAATATTGTAAATGCACAAACAGTAATTTCTCCACATTGCAAGGTGCAATTCTGAAATTTTTTGCTTTTTCCTGCTCCTCTTAGCATGATAAAGAAGATTCAAAGAGAGTGAGATGCCAGCTCCTTTCATTCAGTCAGTAGCTTCAAACATTTCTGGTATATGAATAACATGATGTTTTTCAATGGCAAAAATCAATGAATATTGTAAATGCACAAACAGTAATTTCTCTGCATTGCAAGGTGCAATTCTGAAATTTTTTGCTTTTTCCTGCTCCTCTTAGCATGATAAAGAAGATTCAAAGAGAGTGAGATGCCAGCTACTTTCATTCAGTCAGTAGCTTCAATCATTTCTGGACGTTTTTCAATGGTAAAAATCAATGAATATTGTAAATGCACAAACAGTAATTTCTCCACATTGCAAGGTGCAATTCTGAAATTTTTTGCTTTTTCCTGCTCCTCTTAGCATGATAAAGAAGATTCAAAGAGAGTGAGATGCCAGCTCCTTTCATTCAGTCAGTAGCTTCAAACATTTCTGGTATATGAATAACATGATGTTTTTCAATGGCAAAAATCAATGAATATTGTAAATGCACAAACAGTAATTTCTCCGCATTGCAAGGTGCAATTCTGAAATTTTTTGCTTTTTCCTGCTCCTCTTAGCATGATAAAGAAGATTCAAAGAGAGTGAGATGCCAGCTCCTTTCATTCAGTCAGTAGCTTCAAACATTTCTGGTATATGAATAACATGATGTTTTTCAATGGCAAAAATCAATGAATATTGTAAATGCACAAACAGTAATTTCTCCGCATTGCAAGGTGCAATTCTGAAATTTTTTGCTTTTTCCTGCTCCTCTTAGCATGATAAAGAATATTCAAAGAGAGTGAGATGCCAGCTCCTTTCATTCAGTCAGTAGCTTCAATCATTTCTGGATGTTTTTCAATGGCAAAAATCAATGAATATTGTAAATGCACAAACTGTAATTTCTCCGCATTGCAAGGTGCAATTCTGAAATTTTTGGCTTTTTCCTGCTCCTCTTAGCATGATAAAGAAGATTCAAAGAGAGTGAGATGCCAGCTCCTTTCATTCAGTCAGTAGCTTCAATCATTTCTGGACGTTTTTCAATGGCAAAAATCAATGAATATTGTAAATGCACAAACAGTAATTTCTCCGCATTGCAAGGTGCAATTCTGAAATTTTTTGCTTTTTCCTGCTCCTCTTAGCATGATAAAGAAGATTCAAAGAGAGTGAGATGCCAGCTCCTTTCATTCAGTCAGTAGCTTCAATCATTTCTGGATGTTTTTCAATGGCAAAAATCAATGAATATTGTAAATGCACAAACAGTAATTTCTCCGCATTGCAAGGTGCAATTCTGAAATTTTTTGCTTTTTCCCGCTCCTCTTAGCATGATAAAGAAGATTCAAAGAGAGTGAGGTGCCAGCTCCTTTCATTCAGTCAGTAGCTTCAAACATTTCTGGTATATGAATAACATGTTTTTCAATGGCAAAAATCATTGAATATTGTAAATGCACAAACAGTAATTTCTCCGCATTGCAAGGTGCAATTCTGAAATTTTTTGATTTTTCCTGCTCCTCTTAGCATGATAAAGAAGATTCAAAGAGAGTGAGATGCCAGCTCCTTTCATTCAGTCAGTAGCTTCAATCATATCTGGACGTTTTTCAATGGCAAAAATCAATGAATATTGTAAATGCACAAACAGTAATTTCTCCGCATTGCAAGGTGCAATTCTGAAATTTTTTGCTTTTTCCTGCTCCTCTTAGCATGATAAAGAAGATTCAAAGAGAGTGAGATGCCAGCTCCTTTCATTCAGTCAGTAGCTTCAATCATTTCTGGACGTTTTTCAATGGCAAAAATCAATGAATATTGTAAATGCACAAACAGTAATTTCTCCGCATTGCAAGGTGCAATTCTGAAATTTTTTGCTTTTTCCTGCTCCTCTTAGCATGATAAAGAAGATTCAAAGAGAGTGAGATGCCAGCTCCTTTCATTCAGTCAGTAGCTTCAAACATTTCTGGTATATGAATAACATGATGTTTTTCAATGGCAAAAATCAATGAATATTGTAAATGCACAAACAGTAATTTCTCCGCATTGCAAGGTGCAAGTCTGAAATTTTTTGCTTTTTCCTGCTCCTCTTAGCATGATAAAGAAGATTCAAAGAGAGTGAGATGCCAGCTACTTTCATTCAGTCAGTAGCTTCAATCATTTCTGGACGTTTTTCAATGGTAAAAATCAATGAATATTGTAAATGCACAAACAGTAATTTCTCCACATTGCAAGGTGCAATTCTGAAATTTTTTACTTTTTCCTGCTCCTCTTAGCATGATAAAGAAGATTCAAAGAGAGTGAGATGCCAGCTCCTTTCATTCAGTCAGTAGCTTCAAACATTTCTGGTATATGAATAACATGATGTTTTTCAATGGCAAAAATCAATGAATATTGTAAATGCACAAACAGTAATTTCTCCGCATTGCAAGGTGCAATTCTGAAATTTTTTTCTTTTTCCTGCTCCTCTTAGCATG